>NC_091284.1:49717972-50018944 GCF_032444005.1 Ranitomeya imitator | reverse complement strand
TTTGTTCTTTTCAGAAGGTATTAAATGAGCACCTATCCCCAGGGCATAAAGAAGCTGTCTCTTCACTTCCAGACAAGTTTGTTTATAGCAGGTATTCACCAAGTACAGACACCAATTGCTGCAGATACCTTTGTTATGGGAGTCCACAAAACATCTCTGCTTAGATTTAACCCTATAAATGCGTCATGTAGAGCACAAATGTTCTGTTACATACTTTTGCGTAAAATAGGGTTTGCCCCCTTTTTCCTGCTCTCCTATTCTTTTGCATGTTTGTCACACGTAAATGTTTCAGATCACCAAACAAATGTAAATATTAGACAAAAATAACACAAGTAAAACAAAATGCAGTTTTTAAATGAAAGTCTTTGGGAAAAGGAAATCCAAACCTACAAAACCCTGTGTGGAAAAAGGGATTGCCCCCTAAACCTAATAACAGGTTGGGACACCATGAGCAGCAACAACTGCACTCAAGCGTTTGCGATAACTGGCAAGGAGTCTTTTACAAAGCTTTGGGGAAATTTTGGCCCACTCATCTTCACAGAATTGTTGTAATTCAGCCACATCGGAGGGTTTCCTAGCATGAACCACCTTTTTAAGGTCATGCCACAGCATCTCAATCGGATTAAGTTCTGGACTTTGACTAGGCCACTCCAAAGTCTTAATTTTGTTTTTCTTTAGCCATTCAGAGGTGGACTTGCTTCTGAGTTTTGGATCATCGTCCTGCTGCATAACCCAAGTGTGCTTCAGCTTGAGCTCACAAACAGATGGCCAGACATTCTCCTTCAGGATATTTTTTGTGGACAGCAGAATTCATGGTTCCATTTACCACAGCAAGTCTTCCAGGTTTTGAAGCAGTAAAAAAGCCCAGTACGATCACACTACCACCACCTTATTTTACTTTTGGTATGATGTTTCTTTTCTGAAATGCTGTGTTACTACTACAACAGATGTAATGGGACATACATTTTCCAAAAAGTTCAACTTTTGTTTTGTCAGTCCACAGAGTATTCTCCCAAAAGTCTTGGGGATCATCAAAATGTTTTCTGGCAAAACTGAGATGAGCTTTTATGTTCTTATTGCTCAACAGTGGTTTTTGTCTTGGAACTCTGTCATACAGGCTATTTTTGCCAGTCTCTTTCTTATGGTGGAGTAATGAACACTGACCTTAACAGAGGCAAGTGAGGCCTGCAGTTCTTTGGATGTTGTTGTGGGGTCTAGTGGGACCTCTTGGATGAGTCGTCGCTGCGCTCTTGGTGTAATTTTGGTCCTCTGGACACTCCTTTTCCCTTAATAATAAACACCTCCATTTAAAAAACGCATTTTGTGTTACTTGTGTTATCTTTGTCTAATATTTAAATTTGTTTGGTAATATGAAACATTTCAGTGTGACAAACATGCAAAGCAATAGGAAATCAGGAAGGGGCAAACACTTTGCATTGGTATGATATTCATTGAGAATTGACCAGTAATGAACGTTACCATTATCAAAAATGTAGGTTAAAGAGTAAATTATTCTTAAAAAAGATTGCTTACATCAACTTTAATTTTTCAAATACAAGTTTACCATCAATAGATTTATTGTGGCCCATGCAATGTGCTTTTCCAGTGTAAAAAATAATGCTTGGTGTCAATTGTTGACTATCAATATCTCATAATGGTTCTCTAGGATTTCCAGTTATAATGTCTAGGTATGTCAAGAAGAGATGGACTATGGTCCATTAACCCCTTAGCGACCGCCGATACACCTTTTAACGGCGGCCGCTAAGGGTACTTAAACCACAGCGCCGTTAATTAACGGCGCTGTGGAAAAAGTGAATAGCGCCCCCAGAGTCGGATTTTCTCCGGGGTCTCGGCTGCCGGGGGTAGCCGTGACCCCAGAGAACATGATTCGGGGTTTTTTTTACCGACCCCGCATTTGCAATCGCCGGTAATTAACCGTTTACCGGCGATCGCAAAAAAAAAACGCGATCTCGTTTTAATTTCTTTGTCCTCCGATGTGATCGCACATCAGAGGACAGAGAAAGGGGGTCCCAGATAGCCCCCCGATACTCACCTATCTCCCCCGGTGCTCCTCGTGGCTCCCGGTGGGCGCATGCACAGTGCGCCCGCCGGCCGGCCCCGGGAGAATCTTTGGGGTCTCGGCTGCCGGGGATAGCCGAGACCTCAAAGAGCATGATCGGGGTCCATTTTACCGACCCCTGTTTTGCGATCGCCGGTAATTAACTGTTTACCGGCGACCGCAAAAAAAAAAAAAAAAGCAAAGTGTAATTCTCTGTCTTCTGATGTGATCGCACATCAGAGGACAGAGAAATAGGGGGATTCAGGGACCCTATTATACTTACCGGTGTCACTGGGTCCTCCTGCTGCTCCTCCTGGCCGCCGGCATTTTCTGGTCAAAAGAAAATGGCGCAGTGCGCCCGCCATCTGTCTCCATCTGCCGGCCGGCAGGAGAAGAGCAGGTGGGGCTAAAATTAGGGTTAGGGTTAGGGCTAGGGTTAGGGTTAGGGCTAGGGCTAAGGTTAGGGCTAGGGTTAGGGTTAGGGCTAGGGTTAGGGTTAGGGCTAGGGTTAGGGTTAGGGCTAGGGTTAGGGCTAGGGCTAGGGTTAGGGCTAGGGCTAAATTTAGGGTTAGGGTTGGGGCTAAATTTAGGGTTAGGGCTAAATTTAGGTTAGGGTTGGGGCTAAATTTAGGGTTAGGGTTGGGGCTAAATTTAGGGTTAGGGTTGGGGCTAAATTTAGGGTTAGGCATCTTTCACACTTACGTCGGTACGGGGCCGTCGCAATGCATTGGCCCGAAATACCGACGCACGTTGTGAAAATTGTGCACAACGTGGGCAGCGGATGTAGTTTTTCAACGCATCCTCTGCCCAATCTATGTCCTGGGGAGGAGGGGGCGGAGTGTTGGATTTAGGGTTTTGATTAGGGTTATGGTTAAGGTTGACATTAGGGTTGTTTTGGGGTAAGGGTTGTGATTATCGTTAGGGTTAGTGATTAGGATTATGGATCAGGTTGGGATTAGGGTTAGGGGTGTGTTGCGGTTAGGGTTGGAGCTAGAATTGGGGGGTTTCCACTGTTTAGGTGCATCAGGGGGTCTCCAAACACGACAGCCAATTTTGCGCTCAAAAAGTCAAATGGTACTCCCTCCCTTCTGAGCTCTGCCGTGCGCCCAAACAGTGGGTTACCCCCACATATGGGGCATCAGCGTACTCGGAATAAATTGGACAACAACTTCTGGGGTCCAATTTCTCCTGTTACCCTTGTGAAAATAAAAACTTAGGGGCTACAAAATCTTTTTTGTGGAAAAAAAAATATTTTTTATTTTTATGACTCTGCATTATAATCTTCTGTGAAGCACTTGGGCATGCAAAGTTCTCACCACACATCTAGATAAGTTCCATGGGGGGTCTAGTTTCCAAAATGGGGTCACTTGTTGGGGGTTACTACTGTTTAGGTACATCAGGGGCTCTGGAAACGCAACATAACGCCCACAGGCCATTCTATCTAAGTCTGCATTCCAAAACGGCGCTCCTTCCCTTCCGAGCTCTGCCGTGCGCCCAAACAGTGGTTTACCCCCACATATGGCAAATCAGCATACTCGGGATAAATTAAACAACAACTTTCGTGGTCCAATTTCTCCTGATACCCTTGTGAAAATAAAAACTTGGGGGCTACAATATCTTTTTTGTGGAAAAAATAAATATTTTTTATTTTCACGACTCTGCATTCTAAACTTCTGTGAAGCACTTGGGCATTCAAAGTTCTCACCACACATCTAGATAAGTTCCTTGGGGTGTCTATTTTCCAAAATGGGGTCACTTGTGGAGGGTTTCTACTGGTTAGGTACATCAGGGGCTCTGCAAACGCAACATAATACCCGCAGACCATTCTATCAAAGTCTGCATTCCAAAACGGCGCTCCTTCTTTCCGAGCTCTGCCATGCGCCCAAACAGTGGTTTACCCCCACATATGGGGTACCAGCATACTCAGGAGAAATTGGACAACAACTTGTGGGGTCCAATTTCTCTTGTTACCCTTGTGAAAATAAAAACTTGGGGGCTAAAAAATCTTTTTTGTGGAAAAAATAAATATTTTTTATTTTCACGACTCTGCATTCTAAACTTCTGTGAAGCACTTGGGCATTCAAAGTTCTCACCACACATCTAGATAAGTTCCATGGGGGGTCTAGTTTCCAAAATGGGGTCACTTGTGGGGGATTTCTACTGTTTAGGCACATCAGGGGCTCTCCAAATGCGACATGGCGTCCGATCTCAATTCCGGACAATTCTACATTGAAAAAGTAAAACGGCACTCCTTCTCTTCCAAGCTCTGCGGTGCGCCCAAGCAGTGGTTTACCCCACATATTGGGTATCGACATACTCAGGAGAAATCGCACAACAACTTTTGTTGTCTAATTTCTCCTGTTACCCTTGTGAAAATAAAAATTTGGGGGCAAAAAGATCATTTTTGTAGAAAAAATGCGATTTTTTTTTTCACGGCTCTACGTTATAAACGTCTGTGAAGCACATGGGGGTTCAAAGTGCTCACCACACATCTAGATAAGTTCCTTAAGGGGTCTAGTTTCCAAAATGGTGTCACTTGTGGGGGGTTTCCACTGTTTAGGCACATCAGGGGCTCTCCAAACACGACATGGCGTCCAATCTCAATTCCAGCCAATTTTACATTGAAAAAGTAAAACGGCACTCCTTCTCTTCCAAGCTCTGCGGTGCACCCAAACAGTGGTTTACCCCCACATATTGGGTATCGACGTACTCAGGAGAAATTGCACAACAACTTTTGTAGTCTAATTTCTCCTGTTACCCTTGTGAAAATAAAAATTTGGGGGCAAAAAGATAATTTTTGTAAAAAAATGTGATTTTTTATTTTCACGGCTCTGCGTTATAAACTTCTGTGAAGCACATGGGGGTTCAAAGTGCTCACCACACATCTAGATAAGTTCCTTAAGGGGTCTAGTTTCCAAAATGGTGTCACTTGTGGGGGGTTTCCACTGTTTAGGCACACCAGGGGCTCTGCAAACGCAACATGGCGTCCGATCTCAAATCCAGACAATTCTACATTGAAAAAGTAAAACGGCGCTCCTTCACTTCCAAGCTCTGCGGTGCACCCAAACAGTGGTTTACCCTCACATATTGGGTATCGACGTATTCAGGAGAAATCGCACAACAACTTTTGTGGTCTAATTTCTCCTCTTACCCTTGTGAAAATAAGAATTTGTGGGCGAATGATCATTTTTGTGTAAACAAAAGCGATTTTTTATTTTCATGGCTCTACGTTATAAACTTCCGTGAAGCACTTGGGGGTTCAAAGTGCTCACCACACATCTAGATAAGTTCCTTAAGGGGTCTAGTTTCCAAAATGGTGTCACTTGTGGGGAGTTTCCACTGTTTAGGCACATCAGGGGCTCTCCAAACGCGACATGGCGTCCAATCTCAATTCCAGCCAATTCTGCATTGAAAAAGTCAAACGGCGCTCCTTCAGTTCCAAGTTATGTGGTGCGCCCAAAAAGTGGTTTACCCCCACATATGGGGTATTGGCGTATTCAGGAGAAATTGCATAACAAAATATATGGTTACATTTCTGTTTTTACACATGTGAAAATAAAAAAAATGGTTCTGAATTAAGATGTTTGCAAAAAAAGTTAAATGTTCATTTTTTCCTTCCACATTGTTTCAGTTCCTGTGAAGCACATAAAGGGTTAATAAACTTCTTGAATGTGGTTTTGAGAACCTTGAGGGGTGTAGTTTTTAGAATGGTGTCACACTTCATTATTTTCTATCATATAGACCCCTCAAAATGACTTCAAATGTGATATGGTCCCTTAAAAAAATGGTGTTGTAAAAATGAGAAATTGCTGGTCAACTTTTAACCCTTATAACTCCCTAACAAAAAAAAAATTTGTTTCCAAAATTGTGCTGATGTAAAGTAGACATGTGGGAAATGTTATTTATTAACTATTTTTCATGACATATCTCTCTGATTTAACCCCTTCCCGACCTTTGACGCATACGCTGCGTCATGAAAGTCGGTGCCATTCCGACCCATGACGCAGCATATGCGTCATGGAAAGATCGCGTCCCTGCAGGCCGGGTGAAAGGGTTAACTCCCATTTCACCCGATCTGCAGGGACAGGGGGAGTGGTAGTTTAGCCCAGGGGGGGTGGCTTCACCCCCTCGTGGCTACGATCGCTCTGATTGGCTGTTGAAAGTGAAACTGCCAATCAGAGCGATTTGTAATATTTCACCTAAAAAACTGGTGAAATATTACAATCCAGCCATGGCCGATGCTGCAATATCATCGGCCATGGCTGGACACACTTATGTGCACCCACCCCACCCCTCCGATCGCCCCCCCAGCCCCCCGATCTGTGGTCCGCTCCCCTCCGTCCTGTGCTCCGCTCCCCCGTCCTCCTGTCCGCTTCCCCGTGCACCAATCACACCCCCTGTGCTGCAATCAAACCCCCCCGCACTCCGATCCCCCCCCGCACACAGCGACCCCCCCCCGTGCTCCGATCCACCCCCCCCGCACAGCGATCCCTCACCCCGTGCTCCAATCCTTCCCCGTGCTCCAATCCTCCCTCCCGTGTTCCGATCCACCCCCCCCATGATCCGATCCACCCCCCCCGTGCTCCGACGCCCCCCCCGTGCCCTGATCTCCCCCCCCTTATACTTACCTGGCCGCCCGAGGTCCGTCCGTCTTCTTTCCTGGGCGCCGCCATCTTCCAAAATGGCGGGCGCATGTGCAGTGCGCCCGCCGAATCTGCCGGCCGGCAGATTCGTTCCAGAGTGAATTTTGATCACTGAGATATATCCTATCTCAGTGATCAAAATAAAAAAAATAGTAAATGACCCCCCCCTTTGTCACCCCCATAGATAGGGACAATAAAAAAAATAAAGAATTTTTTTTTTTTTCACTAAGGTTGGGGTAAGAACTAGGGTTAGGGTTAGGGGTAGGGTTAGGGTTAGGGGTAGGGTTAGGGTTAGGGGTAGGGTTAGGGGTAGGGGTAGGGTTAGGGCTAGGGCTAGGGTTAGGGGTAGGGGTAGGGTTAGGGGTAGGGTTAGGGCTAGGGTTAGGGTTTCGGTATGTGCACACGTATTCTGGTCCTATGCGGATTTTTCCGCAGCGGATTTGAAAAATCCACAGTGCTAAACCGCTGCCGATTTATCGTGGATTTACCGCGGTTTTTCTGCGCATTTCACTGCGGTTTTACAACTGCGATTTTCTATTGGAGCAGTTCTAAAACCGCTGCGGAATCCGCAGAAAGAAGTGACATGCTGCGGAATGTAAACCGCTGCGTTTCCGTGCAGTTTTTCCGCAGCATGGGCACAGCGATTTTTGGTTCCCATAGGTTCACATTGAACTGTAAACTCATGGGAAACTGCTGCGGATCCGCAGCGTTTTCCGCAGCGTGTGCACATACCTTTAGAATTAGGCTATGTGCACACGGTGCGGATTGGCCGCTGCGGATCCGCAGCAGTGTTCCATTGGGTTTACAGTACCATGTAAACATATGGAAAACCAAATCCGCTGTGCCCATGGTGCAGAAAATACCGCGCGGGAACGCTGCGTTGTATTTTCCGCAGCATGCCAATTCTTTGTGCGGATTCCGCAGCGTTTTACACCTGTTCCTCAATAGGAATCCACAGGTGAAATCCGCACAAAAAACACTGGAAATCCACGGTAAATCTACAGGTAAAACGCAGTGCCTTTTACCCGCGGATTTTTCAAAAATGATGCTGAAAAATCTCATACGAATCCGCAACGTTGGCACATAGCCTTAGAGTTGGGTTGGAATTAGGGTTGTGGTTAGGGTTAGGGGTGTGTTGGGGTTAGGGTTGTGATTAGGGTTACGGCTACAGTTGGGATAAGGGTTAGGGGTGTGTTGGAGGTAGAATTGAGGGGTTTCCACTGTTTAGGCACTTCAGGGGGTCTCCAAACGCAACATGGCGCCACCATTGATTCCAGCCAATCTTGTATTCAAAAATTCAAATGGTGCTCCCTCACTTCCGAACCCCGACGTGTGCCCAAACAGTGGTTTACCCCCACATATGGGGTACCAGCATACTCAGGACAAACTGCGCAACAATTACTGGGGTCCAATTTCTCCTGTTACCCTTGAGAAAATAAAAAATTGCTTGCTAAAACATCATTTTTGAGGAAAGAAAAATGATTTTTTATTTTCACGGCTCTGCGTTGTAAACGTCTGTGAAGCACTTGGGGGTTCAAAGTGCTCACCACATATCTAGATAAGTTCCTTGGGGGGTCTAGTTTCCAAAATGGGGTCACTTGTGGGGGGTTTCTACTGTTTAGGCACACCAGGGGCTCTGCAAACGCAACGTGACGCCCGCAGACCATTCCATCAAAGTCTGCATTTCAAAAGTCACTACTTCCCTTCTGAGCCCCCACGTGTGCCCAAACAGTGGTTTACCCCCACACATGGGGCATCAGCGTACTCAGGAGAAACTGGACAACAACTTTTGTGGTCCAATTTCTCCTGTAACCCTTGGGAAAATAAAAAATTCTGGGCTAAAAAATTATTTTTGAGGAAAGAAAACGTATTTATTATTTTCACTGCTCTGTGTTATGAACTTCTGTGAAGCACTTGGGGGTTCAAAGTGCTCACCTCACATCTAGATAAGTTCCTCTCGGGGTCTAGTTTCCAAAATGGGGTCACTTGTGGGGGGTTTCTACTGTTTAGCCACATCAGGGGCTCTGCAAACGCAACGTGACGCCCGCAGAGCATTCCATCAAAGTCTGCATTTCAAAACGTCACTACTTCACTTCCGAGCCCCAGCATGTGCCTAAACAGTGGTTTACCCCCACATATGGGGTATCAGCGTACTCAGGAGAAACTGGACAACAACTTTTGGGGTCAAATTTCTCCTGTTACCCTTGGGAAAATAAAAAATTGCGGGCTAAAATTCATTTTTGAGAAAATAATTTTTTTTTTTTATTTTCATGGCTCTGCGTTATAAACTTCTGTGAAGCACTTGAGGGTTCAAAGTGCTCACTACACATCTAGATTAGTTCCTTTGGGGGTCTAGTTTCCAAAATGGGGTAATTTGTGGGGGATCTCCAATGTTTAGGCACACAGGGGCTCTCCAAACGCGACATGGTGTCCGCTAATGATTGGAGATAATTTTCCATTTAAAAAGCCAAATGGCGTGCCTTCCCTTCTGAGCCCTGCCGTGCGCCCAAACAGTGGTTTACCCCCACATATGGGGTATCTGCATACTCAGGACAAACTGGACAACAACATTTGTGGTCCAATTTCTCCTATTACCATTGGCAAAATAGGAAATTCCAGGCTAAAAAATCATTTTTGAGAAAAGAAAAATTATTTTTTATTTTCATGGCTCTGCATTATAAACTTCTGTGAAGCACCTGGGGGTTTAAAGTGCTCAGTATGTATCTAGATAAGTTCCTTGGGGGGTCTAGTTTCCAAAATGGGGTCACTTGAGGGGGAGCTCCATTGCATAGGCACACAGGGGCTCTCCAAATGCGACATGGTGTCCGCTAACAATTGGAGCTAATTTTCCATTCAAAAAGTTAAAAGGCGCGCCTTCCCTTCCGAGCCCTGCCGTGTGCCCAAACAGTGGTTTACCCCCACATATGAGGTATCGGCGTACTCGGGAGAAATTGCTCAACAAATTTTAGGATCCATTTTATCCTATTGCCCATGTGAAAATGAAAAAATTGAGGCGAAAATAAATTTTTTGTGAAAAAAAAGTACTTTTTCATTTTTACGGATCAATTTGTGAAGCACCTGAGGGTTTAAAGTGCTCACTAGGCATCTAGATAAGTTCCTTGGGGGGTCCAGTTTCCAAAATGGGGTCACTTGTGGGGGAGCTCCAATGTTTAAGCACACAGGGTCTCTCCAAACGCGACATGGTGTCCGCTATCGATGGAGATAATTTTTCATTCAAAAAGTCAAATGGCGCTCCTTCCCTTCCGAGCCTTACCATGTGCCCAAACAGTGGTTTACCCCCACATGTGAAGTATCGGTGTACTCAGGAGAAATTGCCAAACAAATTTTAGGATCCATTTTATCCTGTTGTCCATGTGAAAATGAAAAAATTGAGGCTAAAAGAATTTTTTTGTGAAAAAAAAGTACTTTTTCATTTTTACGGATCAATTTGTGAAGCACCTGGGGGTTTAAAGGGCTCACTATGCATCTAGATAAGTTCCTTGGGGCGTCTAGTTTCCAAAATGGGGTCACTTGTGGGGGAGCTCCAATTTTTAGGCACACGGGGGCTCTCCAAATGTGACATGGTGTCCGCTAAAGAGTGCAGCCAATTTTTCATTCAAAAAGTCAAATGGCGCTCCTTCCCTTCCAAGCCCTGCCGTGCGCCCAAACAGTGGTTTACCCCCACATATGAGGTATCAGCGTACTCAGGACAAATTGGACAACAACGTACGTGGTTCAGTTTCTCCTTTTACCATTGGGAAAATAAAAAAATTGTTGCTGAAAAATCATTTTTGTGACTAAAAAGTTAAATGTTCATTTTTTCCTTCCATGTTGCTTCTGCTGCTGTGAAGCACCTGAAGGGTTAATAAACTTCTTGAATGTGGTTTTGTGCACCTTGAGGGGTGCAGTTTTTAGAATGGTGTCACTTTTGGGTATTTTCAGCCATATAGACCCCTCAAACTGACTTCAAATGTGAGGTGGTCCCTAAAAAAAATGGTTTTGTAAATTTCGTTGTAAAAATGAGAAATCGCTGGTCAAATTTTAACCCTTATAACTTCCTAGCAAAAAAAAATTTTGTTTCCAAAATTGTGCTGATGTAAAGTAGACGTGTGGGAAATGTTATTTATTAACTATTTTGTGTCACATAACTCTCTGGTTTAACAGAATAAAAATTCAAAATGTGAAAATTGCGAAATTTTCAAAATTTTCGCCAAATTTCCGTTTTTATCACAAATAAACACAGAATTTATTGACCTAAATTTACCACTAACATGAAGCCCAATATGTCACGAAAAAACAATCTCAGAACCGCTAGGATCCATTGAAGCGTTCCTGAGTTATTACCTCATGAAGGGACACTGGTCAGAATTGCAAAAAACGGCAAGGTCTTTAAGGTCAAAATAGGCTGGGTCATGAAGGGGTTAAGGGCATAAAAATACAAAGTTTAATAATCGCAAGTAATATCGAAGAAATTTTACCACTATCATGAATTACAATATGTCACGAAAAAACAATCTCAGAATCAGCGGGATCCGTTGAAGCGTTCCAGAGTTATAACCTCATAAAGTGACAGTGGTCAGAATTGTAAAAATTGGCTCGGTCATTAAGTACCAAATTGGCTCAGTCACTAAGGGGTTAAAAAGCAGTGATTGTTTGGCCACCAGCTTATCTCTCCAAGCTTCTTTACACAGAAGTGTTCTGCTGGGCTCAGACCAGGGTGCAGGCATTTTTTTAGGCTATGTACAAACCTTGCTTATTGCATGCATTTTTGCCGCGTTTTTTCGCCATGAAATCGCTGCAAAAACGCATACACAACACAGCCCATTGAATTCAATGGGATTCCGCAATGCTATGGTAATGCTGAGTATTTTTCCGCGATGGAATCGCATTGCAGAAAAATATGCAGCATGCTCATTCTGTGTGCTGAATTGCGGCGATTCCGCACACATAGGAATGTATTGATCCGCTTACTTCCCAAGTAAGCGGATCATCTGTGGATGGTACCCAGGGTGGAGGAAAGGAGACTCTCCTCCAGGCCCTGGGAGCCATATACCTGTAAAAAAAAGAATTAAAATAAAAAATAGTTATATTCTCACCTTCCGGCGGCCCCTGCAGCCTTCCCGCTCCTCGCGACGCTCCCATTCCCAGTGATGCTTTGCAACAATGACCTATGATGACGTAGCGGTCTCACATGATGTTACGTCATCTGGGGTCATTGTCGCGAGGCATCACTGGGAACGGGAGCATCGCGAAGATCGGGAAGGCTGCGGGGGCCCCGGAAGGTGAGAATATCATGATTTTTTTTTTAATTATTATTTTTAACATTATATCTTTTACTATTGATGCTGCATAGGCAGCATCACTAGTAAAAAGTTGGTCACACTTGTCAAACACTATGTTTGACAAGTGAGACCAACCTGTCAATCAGTTTTCCAAGCGATGCTAGATATCGGTTGAAAACTGCTAGCATTCTCTAAGCTAATTACGCTTGCAAAACGCTAGTGTTTAGCGGGAATGCGCATGCCAATTCTGCATGCGTTATACCCGCGGCAGGGAGTTGCAGAATTGCAGCTGAAATTTCCGCTGCAATTCTGCAACGTGTGCACATAGCCTTAAAGGGAAAGGAGGGTTAGCCACTGCCAGATATATGACTACATGTTCGATCCTTCACTATCCCAACATCATCTGTGGCTGGCAACCAGTAGGCTGCAATTGGCAAGTGTGGATCACTTTAATCTCTTTATATTCTGTCCAAGCCAGCATGGCATCTGGAGACTGCAGATGATTCACGGGTACTGATTGGCTGCTTATGGGATTATGGGTATCTTGCATATTTTTTTATGTGCTGCCTACATGTTTTTTGAGAGTTAGTGCACTAATGTTTTCCTTTTTCAAATAACTTTATTGAAAATTATATCAATAAAATAGTATACATGGGGATAGGGAACAATTCAGTATTATTGAATTACTAAACCAGCTTGAGGAAACAATACAGTGGGGATAAAGGGAAGGGAAAAGAAAAAAAGGGGGAAAACACTTAACAGTATTGTTAATAAACCTTATAATGCGGTTAACAATTACAGTAGTTTCTTAAAGACAATTGAAATGTTTTTACAAATATTTGCATATTAAGGAGAGAAATCCTTGGCACACTTCAAGGAACAAAGTTGTTCCAGTATTCCCATCACTAGACCTTATATGATAACCACTACCATCAGTTGTTTCAGGATTAGCAGTGCTAAAATACTTTGACTCCTTATTTTTGAACACTACCAGACATATTCCTGCATGTTCGATCCTTCACTACCTCGACATCATCTGTGGTGGGCAACAAGGAGGCTAAAATTGGCAAGTTTGGATGACTTTAATCTCTGTATTCTGTCCAAACCAGTTTAGATGGAATCTGAAGGCTGCAGACGCTGATTGGTTGCACTGGTTTTGTGACACCACCTGGAGAATGTTGATGTTAGGAGACCGGCAGGGGACACAGTAAAGGCCCCTTCACATTAAGCGACGCTGCAGCGATACCGACAACGATCCGGATCGCTGCAGCGTCGCTGTTTGGTCGCTGGAGAGCTGTCACACAGACCGCTCTCCAGCGACCAACGATGCCGGTAACCAGGGTAAACATCGGGTAACTAAGCGCAGGGCCGCGCTTAGTAACCCGATGTTTACCCTGGTTACCATGCTAAAAGTTAAAAAAAACAAACACTACATACTTACCTACAGCCGTCTGTCCTCCAGCGCTGCGCTCTGCTTCTCTGCTCTCCTCCTGTACTGTCTGGGAGCCGGAAAGCAGAGCGGTGACGTCACCGCTCTGCTTTCCGGCTCACAGCCAGTACAGGAGGAGTGCAGAGCACAGCGCTGGAGGACAGACAGCGGTAGGTAAGTATCTAGTGTTTGTTTTTTTTACTTTTAGGATGGTAACCAGGGTAAACATCGGGTTACTAAGCGCGGCCCTGCGCTTAGTTACCCGATGTTTACCCTGGTTACCAGTGAAGACATCGCTGGATCGGTGTCACACACGCCGATCCAGCGATGTCTCCAGGGAGTCCAGCGACGAAATAAAGTTCTGGACTTTATTCAGCGACCAACGATCTCCCAGCAGGGGCCTGATCGTTGGTCGCTGTCACACATAACGATTTCATTAACGATATCGTTGCTACGTCACAAATAGCAACGATATCGTTAACGATATCGTTATGTGTGAAGGTACCTTAACAAGTGAAGAGAAGCAGCTTAATCGTGGTAGGTAATTATCCTTTTTTTTTCTCCCCACCATAGGTATATTAATAAATTGTTTGACAGTGGTGGACCACGTGTTTAAGATTTGTGCACACAGCTGTATTTTACAGACCTGCATCATGACGGTCTATGTGCAACTGTGTCTACTATTATATTTAATTATGTCTCTGTATAAACCCTACAAGTATGCCATGAGTCTAATCCCAGTTGGCAAAAGGTGACAATATAGGTTTGGTAGGTTCTATAATTCTCTTGTTTCTACAAGACTGGGGAGTCCACCACTCCGTTTGGGTCATTTGCACTTAAGCTGTTCCATTCAGCATGTCCACATGGATATTCCATCTCTGAACCCTACTTATACAGGTACTATACAGATGATCAGGTTTTTAAATACATCAGATAGGGATTATATACATTAGGTAGGACTGCTCTATATGGGTATACCTTGACGATTGGTGGAGCAGCTTAGTATACATTTTTTTGCAAAAAAGTATCAACTAAATACCCTGTTTTTTCCATCTTTTGACTAGCACTTGCTTATTACTGTGATATTTTTGCAGCAGAGTATTTTTGACCTCACTGTGCTCTTTTGTGTCTTCAAGTTTCTTGGTGGTGTGTGAACAGGTTCCTACAGACTTGTTCAATGTGCAAGTAGCCCATGTGTTTCTGGTTCTATAATTTTTCTCTTGTTTCTACAAGGCTAGGGAGTCCACCACTCCTTATGGGTCATTTGCACCAAAGCTGTTCCATCCAGCATGTCCACATGGATATTCCTTCTCTGAACCCTGCTTATACAGGTACTATACAGATGATCAGGTTTTTAAATACATCAGATAGGGATTATATACATTAGGTAGGACTGCCCTATATGGGTATACCTTGACGATTGGTGGAGCAGCTTAGTATACATTTTTTTGCAAAAAAAAAAGTATCAAGTAAATACCCTGTTTTTTTTCCATCTTTTGACAAGTACGTGCATATTACTGTGATTTTTTTAACAGAGTATTTTTGACCTCACTGTGCTCTTTTGTGTCTTCAATATAGGTTTGGTGTAAAGCTTTTCTAGTGATAGGTCTATCGGATCTCATGAAATTACTTATATATGCTCATAACAGTAGTGAAACAAATAAAATATGATGTTAATTTTAAAAAAGGCTCCAAAACACATTCCCATAGATGCAGGATTACAAAAACGTTATTTTAATAACTTCTGATTAAACAATCTTTAATTCTGTGCCATATAACATAGCACGTACTATGTTTATTACTAAAATCCCTTATCTCAGGTCCATTCGATATTTTTAGCTTAAAATCTCTAGAGATTTGCCCAGTAAGTACGGTATATCTACCCAATCAACATAAAAACTTGTAAACATCCTCTGGCTTCCTTTGCTAAGTGCATGTTTGATAAACTGTAGCAATAAATACTATGACATATTGGACATACATTTTCATACGTATCCGATTTCTCGCTTCTTGCTATGTAGACAATGACAGTTTATACACTAGCAGATCATACTTGAAATGTTTTACACATATATTGTAGCAATGATAAATGAACCAATCTGGGCAAATACTTTGCCAACAGGGTTTTAGTGGATCCCCAAGATTTTTGCAGCACTTGTATCCTGAATAATCCTAAATAGAATATTGGGGCAATATAATTTGAGTTGAAAAATGAGGCTTTCAAGTCCTATGAGATACTGCTACAAGAAACTTTATTTAATTTATGAGCTTAATTGTGTTGCTTACAATTGTTACAATAGGGCAGTTGGACATCAAAGTGGGAGAGTTCATTGATCAGAACCTCTCTTTATGGACTAGATCAGGGAGTCACTTTATGAGTTTATCTCCTGTTCTTGTGGACTCAAGACTTGCATTACATGGACTACTAATGGTCCCCATTAGTTTTGAGCAAGAATACACGCCACTCGAATGAGCATCGGCATTCTGGGGTGTGCATGGAGTATTGTGAGTATGCTCGGGTGCTCGCCCCACATGTTTTGCAGCTGTTAGACAGCTAAATAAACATCCAGGGATTGCCTGACATACACAGCTCAACTCTAGACACCATCAAATGCTATATTTCTGGATACATTCTTTCGAATTAAAATCATATGTTTCCTGGGAGTGCCAGGAGCTGACACAATTAAATAAGCTGATTACCAAGGCAGGCGCCTTCGGAATAGGATTGTCTCCAATGAGACAACAGATTATTATCATACTTACTTTTTGAGTAAGGTAAAAATAATAGTTGTCTCCATAAAGACATGATAGCATATCGCTTTGAGTAGAAGGGTGGCACTTTGCCACTTAATTACCAGTTCACATGGTCAACATTTACAAAAGTGACCAACTACAGAGGCCCTTATACAGTAGTAAAGCAAGAGCAAGTTGAAATTTTCCACAATCAAACAAATAGGGCAGCACACTGCAGCGCCAAAACATGCAAACTTGAAAACACGAAATTTTTAAACTGCATTACTGCACTAGAAATATGAAAAATGAGAGCTTTTAGCGCATAAAAATGGCCAATTTTATGTGTACCTCGTAGCCACGTTACGGCATCTCTCTTATACGAGGTCCTGAGTAGGACCTCGTATAAGAGAGATGCCGTAACGTGGCTACGATGTACACATAAAATTGGCCATTTTTATGCGCTAAAAGCTCTCATTTTTCATATTTCTAGTGCAGTAATGCAGTTTAAAAATTTCGTGTTTTCAAGTTTGCATGTTTTGGCGCTGCAGTGTGCTGCCCTATTTGTTTGATTATATACGAGTTGGCGACTCTGGGTTCAGCACCTGTTCACACTGTGTCTATGTTTGGATGTGCAGATCAGGTTTTTTGAAATGAAATTTTCCACAATGTCACAAAGAAACTCAAGGTATACGCTATGCAACTAAAGGCTTCTCTCATTAAATAATGTTAACATTTATGTGTCCACCACCAGGAGGATACTGAACAACAATGGTGTGCATGGCAAGATTGCAAGGAGAAAGCCACTGTTCTAAAAAACAATTGCTGCCCTTCTGCAGTGTGTCAAAGATCAAGCCAGAACACTATTAGAGAAATGTGTTGTGTATGGATGAGTCCAAAACAGAGATTTTCATTTGAAATGAGATGCGTTATGTTTAGAGAAATCTGCATTAGAGCATAAAATCCTCAGGCCATATGTAAAGTACAATGATGATAGTGGCACTATTTGAGAATGTAGGTCATGCAGCAAGATAATGACCCAAAGCACACAAGTTGTTCTACAAAAGAATGGTTAAAGAAGAATAAAGTTAATATTTTGCAATGACTAAGTCAAAGTTCCAAACTAAATTTTATAGAAATGTTGTGGGAGGACCTGAAGCATAAACGTAGTGTAAATGCAAATATACTGCCTATTAGAGAGGTGGGCACAAAACCTCAGTCTGCATTCTGTGGAGAAGCTTTGGTGACAGTCATTATACTGGTAATGGTGAGCTCTTGGTACAATTGTGATGAGAGCATTATACTGCCTCTGTACAAATCCCTGGTTAGACAGCACATGGAGTACTGTGTACAGTTTTGGGCACCGGTGCTCAGGAAGGATATAATGGAACTAGAGCAAGCATAAAGGAGGGCAACAAAATGAATAAAGGGGATGGGGGAACTACAATACCTAGAGAGATTAGCAAAATTAGGATTATTTAGTCTAGAAAAAAGATGACTGAGGGGCGATCTAATGACCATGTATAAGTATATAAGAGGACAATACAAATATCTATCCAAAGAACTGTTTATACCAGGAAAGGTGACGGTCACAAGGGGGCATTCTTTGCATCTGGAGGAGAGAAGGTTTTTCCACCAACATAGAAGAGGATTCTTTACTGTTAGGGCAGTGAGAATCTGGAATTCCTTACCTGAGGAGGTGGTGATGGTGAACTCAGTGAACTCAGTCGAGGGGTTCAATAGAGGCCTGGATGTCTTCCTGGAGCAGAACAATATTGTGTCTTACAGCTATTAGGTTCTTTAGAAGGACGTAGATCTGGGGATTTATTTTGACGGAATATAGGCTGAACTGGATGGACAAATGTATTTTTTTGGCCTTGCCAACTAAGTGCTGGCTGTAGCTTGTGACCATTTCAAATTGCTGACTGTGACTCTCAAGGTAAGAAAAGTTTTGTGCTACTGGTCTAGCAGATTCCAAAGGATTCCTGGTCTTCATACTTTAATATGGGGATCTGGATTTGCAAAGAGGTCTCCTGAATGGAGTCCATGGAGTAGTTGCTGGCAGAAGGAATAAAGCTCAGGCAAGAGTTGTCAAACTATCTGGGTAAGCAACTGGAGGGTCAGAAACTAAGGTAGAATCAAGAGAGAAAATCGTAGTCAGGAAAATAGGCAAAAGATACCAAGCGGTCAGATAGAACAAAATGAGACTAGCCAAGGTCAGAGTCAAAAGGGAAAATAAAACAATCATACTCAGGGTCACAAATTGGGTCAGTTGAGATAATGAGCAACAGAAGTAGCATAGAGTACAAGGAGAAAACCAAGTGATAACTGTAAACTCTCAGCAGTATGTACTATAGAGCAGGGGTGTCAAACTGCAATCCTCAAGGGCTGCAAACAGGTCATGTTTTCAGGATTTCCTTGTACTGCACAGGTGATAATTTAATCACCTACACACATAATGATTGCAGCACCTTGTGCAATGCTAAGGAAATCTTGAAAACACGCATGGTTTGCGGCCCTCGAGGAATGCAGTTTGACACCCCTGCTATAGAGTGTGGTATTGCTAATTGTCCACAGCAAAGAGGCGATTATTCTTGCTGAGCTGCTGGACTGTACACATACCCATTCTGCCCGATTGGACAGCATCACAGGTCCCAGCGAAACCACTATCTTTGATTGGAAAGAGCCCATGCCATCCGGAAATATTGTCCATGACATCTCCTCCATCAATAGTGCAGTCTGCAGGATGAATATGGTGGCGCCCAGTGATAGAGGCAGACATCGCAGGAGCTGGCTGGGGTAGAAATGTTCTAGAGTTGCTACAAATAGATTTCCACATCTCATTCCAATGGCCATGACAGTAGTATGTGGTCGCTGAAATAGAGAAGGAAGTAATGACTTTTACCTAATGGCATTAAGAACCCTTCTTTTGATTTGTCACAACATCACACCACAACGATGATGTTGCACCAGTCCGGCTAATCAAAAGAGCCGCTACTCTTTCAGCAACTGTTGTGCCTGTGGAATGGGAACATACAAATTGATTCACAACTGCAAATCACATTAATAGTCTTTCTGTACCTATACATTTCAAGTGTGTGAATGAGCCATTAAACAAGCACCAGCAATTTGCGTATAGTTGATTGGCTCTTCTATGTGAGCAGAATTCGGCCAGTGTAAATTAGGCCTTACTGCCCTCTCTCATCGTAAACACATAAATGTGGGGTCATGAGGAATAGCTGTCAGCCAAACAACCATTCAACTGACAGCTATCTGGTGTGTATTGCCAGTTCAAGTCTTTGAAATTTGTTGGCACTTGTCAATTGGTTTGAGAGAGGCTTTCTTTCGGAGTATTTGGAGAATCACTACTCTAAGCTGTATTTCTGTCGTGAAAGGCGACAGTCCATAGAGATGGACAATATGGACATTCTCTCTTTTTAATACAACATAGTTTAATTAAGATTACTATGAAGGAAAATAACTCTCTGAATGTAAGGCAGGAGCCATTAGCAGTTTTCTGGTAATAAACATGACCACACACTAGGTGCAGCCATAGAAGACGCAGTCATTGTCTAAACTGGCAAATCTTCCAGACAGGAAACTCCTCCTTTGTCCACGATCAGACATGGGTCATGCACTTCCCAATTACACAGATAATATATCACACTCTCATGGTTCATACAATGCTGTAAAAAAAGTCCGTGATTACCATGACCTTAGAAACTCAAAACAGTTTCTGAATTATTCTATGGGATAATGTACGTTCCCGTCTGTCTTCATCTTGGTCATGAGACAGTCTTCCATTTTTGGCTTCTAAAAAGGCCTACATTTTTTTTCCTAAGCTAAACTGGTAAAAAAAAAACATTTCTACATGCACTATTAAGGTACCTTCACACATAACGATATCGTTAACGATATCGTTGCTTTTTGTGACGTAGCAACGATATCGTTAAGGAAATCGTTCTGTGTGACAGCGACCAATGATCAGGCCCCTGCTGGGAGATCGTTGGTCGCTGAGGAAAGTCCAGAACTTTATTTCGTCGCTGGACACCCTGCAGACATTGCTGGATCGGCGAGTGTGACGCTGATCCAGCGATGTCTTCACTGGTAACCAGGGTAAACATCGGGTTACTAAGCGCAGGGCCGCGCTTAGTAACCCGATGTTTACCCTGGTTACCAGCGTAAAAGTAAAAAAAACAAACAGTACATACTTACCTACCGCTGTCTGTCCCCGCCGCTCTGCTTCTCTGCACTCCTCCTGTACTGGCTGTGAGCGTCGGTCAGCCGGAAAGCAGAGCGGTGACGTCACCGCTCTGCTTTCCGGCCGCTGTGCTCACAGCCAGTGCAGGAGGAGTGCAGAGAAGCAGAGCGCCGGGGACAGACAGCGGTAGGTAAGTATGTACTGTTTGTTTTTTTTACTTTTACGCTGGTAACCAGGGTAAACATCGGGTTACTAAGCGCAGCCCTGCGCTTAGTAACCCGATGTTTACCCTGGTTACCTGGGGACCTCGGGATCGTTGGTCGCTGGAGAGCTGTCTGTGTGACAGCTCTCCAGCGACCAAACAGCGACGCTGCAGCGGTCGACATCGTTGTCGGTATCGCTGCAGCGTCGCTGAGTGTGAAGGTACCTTTAGGTATTCTGAATTAACAGCATGGGTTTCTCTGTTCAGTATTCCCATCCCTAAGGCCTGGGCAATATACTACGTCACTGGGCAATATACTATGTGGCTGGGCAATATACTATGTGGCTGGGCAATATACTACGTGGTTGGGCAATATACTACGTGGCTGGGCAATATACTACGTGGGCTGTGAAATCTACTACGTGGACATGCATATTCTAGAATACTCGATGCGTTAGAATCGGGCCACCATCTAGTATTAAATAAATGTCAGATGGCTGTCTAATTCATATGTGGGTTTCTTAACTCTCCCCGAAAGTAGATGTCAAAGAAAAAAATTGGATTGAGCATGTTGAATTACAGAAGGCCCCTCCTTTGTTGTGTGGGAGATAAGCATATTCTAGAGAGATTTGGCAGCTGATTGTTCTCCTCTCTCCTTTGAAAAAAACACTCATCCTCAGCCAAGCTGTTTATGATAAAGTCTATGATGACAGATATCTTAATTATATGCCTACCTTGAGAATACAGTCTTTGTGACTCCAAAAATTCATTTTTGCTAAAGGTCCCATAAAGTAGACCGAACTCGCTGATATTAGTGAGATCAGCCGACAATCTAATATGTATGGCTGCTTCACAACTCTCCCCCTACAGTTGATGTCATGGAAGAGGATTCAACCTGTCGAATTTCCAATGGCCAATCCTTTTAGAAAAATAGAATATCCAGCTCTAGTAAAATTGTGAACTTTATTATGGAAAAATTAAAAACATGATTTCAAATGGATTCCATGAATATGACCATACAGAGCTGGATATTCTATTTTTCTATTTGGATTTCCACATTTGGTCAGAATGGACTTCCGTTCTCCTTCATCATGGGATCCAATTTGGGTGAGCTGGTTGCATTCTTTATTCGCTTCGCCAATCCTTTTGAACTTTGGAAGATAAGTAAAAGCCATAGGAGTCTGCCTACGGCTTTCTCACAGAGAACACAGGAGCGCTTGGATGATACAAGCATTTCTGTACATGGGGAAGATAGATGCCTCCCGAACAACCAATCAACCGATAGCTGTCTAATGTGTATGGGGGACTTACTGTTCATCAAGAAGCTAAATGTCCTCCCTGATAATCACTGACTGTAAAAAAGTCTTGGGGGAGCCATGTACTATTTATCATCTTGGGAAGAGACGCGTGCAAATAAAAAAACACAAAGGTCCCAAAAGACAAAGATATCATGTGCTCCTTAAATTGGCACCTATTTGTTTTGAACTCTCTAAACACGAAATTATCTAATTAAATAGTAATATCTTATTATATATAATATTAGTATTATCAGATACCAATATCTAGTTGAATATATTAAAGGTCTTGTTTATTCAAATAGTATTGCTGACCTATCATTAAAATAGGTAATCAATATCAGATCGTGGGGGGCGACACTCAGCACCCCTCATTAATCAGCTGTTATTTGCTTTGGTGGCTGCCAGATGTAAACACTTTGAACAAACAGCAGCTCCATTCAAAGTGTAGTGTCCGCTGCTTCGTCAAAAGAATAAGAGCTGTCCTGTAGCACCCGGCAGTCACTGCTACACACAGAATATAGCTCCACTTTGTAGCTTCCTTTAAAGCTTCTAGCGGAGCTCACAATGTTGGGCCGTGTATAACCTGGCACACACCACTGATTGTCAGCTTTATGTGCACAATATATATTGACAGAGAGCTGCTGTGGGGTTGGACTAGCAGACAAGAGGGCAGCTTGTTCTCTAGTGGTAAACACTGATTTTATTGAAACAGCAAAATACAGTCCAGTAAGTGACACCTCACTGGAATCAGGTACTTTGCCCCTACATCAAGGTGCTGTCAGATTGCATGGAAACAACCCGCTGACGGATTCCCTGTAACTAAGATCCTTATGCTCAGTTTTGCGAGTTTTGCTTAGTTACAGTAGATCAGTGTAAAATATCTGAATGTGTAGTCCAAGTTATTTTTTACAGTTATCTTGTGGACAGTGATCTATTGTTTAAATCACGTTTTTCTATGCTAAATCTACAGTATAGACCACAAGTTTGGACACACCTTCTCATTTAAAGATTTTTCTGTATTTTCATGACTTTGAAAATTGTACATTCACACTGAAGGCATCAAAACTATGAATTAACACATGTGGAATAATATACTTAACAAAAAAGTGTGAAACAACTGAAATTATGTCTTATATTCTAGGTTCTTCAAAGTAGCCACCTTTTGCTTTGATGACTACTTTGCACACTCTTGGCATTCTCTTGATGAGCTTCAAGAGGTAGTCACCGGGAATGGTCTTCCAACAATCTTGAAGGAGTTCCCAGAGATGCTTAGCACTTGTTGGCCCTTTTGCCTTCACTCTGTGCTCCAGCTCACCTCAAACCATCTCAATTGGGTTCACGTCTGGTGACTGTGAAGACCAGGTCATCTGGCGTAGCACCCCATCACTCTCCTTCTTGGTCAACTAGCCCTTACACTGCCTGGAGGTGTGTTTGGGGTCATTGTCCTGTTGAAAAATAAATGATGATCCAACTAAACGCAAACGGGATGGAATAGCATGCCACTGCAAGATTCTGTGGTAGCCATGCTGGTTCAGTATGACTTCCATTTTGAATAAATCCCCAACAGTGTCACCAGCAAAGCACCCCCACACCATCACACCTCCTTCTCTATGCTTCATGGTGGGAACCAGGTGTTAGGAGTTGAGTTCCCGCCGCTGCACAGGGGGAATCTCTAGCCATGTCCGCTGCGGTCTCCCACTCTGCTTCAGCCGCAGTGGAGCCTGCTCAGCAGAGATTTCGGTCCCAGCATCTTGCTCAGCCTGGGAATGTGCCAAGGGTTACTGCTGCCTTTCCAGGTTCTGCTTTTGTAGCCAGCACTGGTCAGCAGCATGCAGGCTTTCTGGGACTAAGTCCTGCTTTGCACACATGAGCATGCCCACGGGAGGACCTCTCATTGGAGGTCGGGGGTCACATGCTCAGGCCCTGTAGCAGCTCCTAATAAGGGCTCCACTAGAATACTGGCACCTCCGGTGAGGAGTTGTTTGCCTGTTTCTTTGACTGCATGACCACAGTTTTGCTCTGTTTGGTAGCTGTGTACCTCTGTGAGGTTAACAGGGCACATCATCTCGTTTCTAGCGAATCTGTGGAGTTAAGAGTTCGCTTATACTGCCATATAGGGCCGTCATTTGCCAGCAGCAGGTTCCGGACCCCGGGTTGCAAACGCACCTATTAATACATATATATATACTTGGTGCGTTCCACCAACCCTAACACCAGGCATGTAGAATCCATCCGTTCACCTTTTCTGCGTCGCACAAAGACACGGTGGTTGGAACCAAAGATCTCAAATTTGGACTCATCAGACCAAAGCACAGATTTCCACTGGTCTAATGTCCATTCCTTGTGTTCTGTAGCCATAACAAGTCTCTTCTGCTTGTTGCCTGTCCTTAGCAGTGGTTTCCTAGCAGCTATTTTCCCATGAAGGCCTACTGCACAAAGTCTCCTCTTAAGGTCTCTTTTCCACTTGCGAGGAAAACGGACGAGTGCAATCCGATAAAAAATCGGATTGCACTCGGACCAATGTTATTCAATAGGTGACATTCCATTTGCGATTTTTTTCTCAGCCGAAATCGGACTGAGAAAAAAAATCGCAGCAGGCTGCGTATTGCTGCGATTCTCGGACAAGACTCGCCAATGCAAGTCAATGGGTGCAAGAAAAAAAACATACAGCACTCGCACCATGCGAGTGCTGTCCGATTTTTACGCACCGGTGTCCTTTGAAAAGCCAGCAATTCAGTGCGGTGTACAGTAAAATCACACTGACAGCTTAGATTAGAGTAGATATATACACATAGAATAGGTATATATACATATATAAATATGTCAGGAAGACACCTATATATATATATTTATATTTAATGCAGCGCTAGATAGCTTAAAAGCCGGTAATTCAATTGCCGGCTTTTCCTATCTCCTTCACAAACCCGACATGATATGAGACATGGTTTACATACAGTAAACCATCTCCTATCCCCCTTTTTTTTTGCATATTCAACACTAGTAATGTTAGTAGTGTGTATGTGCAAAATTTGGGCGCTCTATCTATTAAATTTAAGGGTTAAATCGCGGAAAAAATTGGTGTGGGCTCCCGTGCAATTTTCTCCGCCAGAGTGGTAAAGCCAGTGACTGAGGGCAGATATTAATAGCCTGGAGAGGGTCCACGGTTATTGCCCCACCCCCTGGCTAAAAACATCTGACCCCAGCCACCTGTTGTGAATTCTGCTCTTGGGCTCCCTCCGGTGGTTGTAAGTGGCACTTTTGTGAGTTCTGCTCTTGGGCTCCCTCCGGTGGTTTTAAGTGGTATGGCTGCTCCTTGGATTTAGCAGTCTGTAGCTGCTTCCACTGATTGTCTTTCTGCTCGGCTATTTTTGCCTGGCTCTTCCCTTCAGCCAGTGCCACTTGTCAATGGTTCCTGGTCGGATTCACATCTCTCTTGGATTTCCCTGTTATCCTGACCAGTTCAGCAAAGTTAAGTCCTTGCTTGCTCTTTTCTGTCCACAGGTTGTGGACTTATCCGTTCTGTGCTTTCTATGTTTTTTCCAGCTTGTCAGTATGGATTAATTCAGTGAAGCTGGTAGCTCTGGGAAGCAGATTTACCCTCCACACCTTTAGTCAGGTGTGGAGATTTTTGTAAACTCTGTGTGGATTTTTTGGAGTTTTTATACTGACTGCACAGTATTCCATCCTGTCCCATCTATCTAGCTAGACTGGCCTCCTGTGCTACATCCTGGTTTCATTCTGTGTATGTCTTTTCCCTCTCCACTCACAGTCATTACTTGTGGGGGGCTATCTATCCTTTGGGGATTTTCTCTGAGGCAAGATAGTTTTCCTGTTTCTATCTTTAGGGGTAGTTAGTTCTCAGGCTGTGACGAGGTGCCTAGGGAGTGTCAGGAGCATCCCACGGCTACTTCTAGTGTTGTGTTGAGCTTAGGGACTGCGGTCAGTACAGGTACCACTTCCTTCAGAGCTCGTCCCATGTTGCTCCTAAACCACCAGTTCATAACAGTACAAGTGGCCAAAAATGAATTAAATGCATCTCAAAAGAAGGAAAAAAAAATTCTGAGCCATTTTTTTTTTCTGTGCTCTGTTTTGTCTTTTTTTTCCTCTTGATCTCTGGGTGGTTCAGGATTTTGGCTCTGGCATGGATGTTCAGGGTTTGTTTTCTCGTGTGGATCAACTTGCTGCAAGAGTACAGAGTATCCAGGACTATGTTGTCCAGACTCCGGCTTTGGAGCCTAGAATTCCTACTCCTGATTTGTTTTTTGGGGACAGATCCAAGTTTTAGAACTTTAAAAATAACTGCAAATTGTTTTTTGCTTTGAAACCCCGTTCTTCTGGTGATCCCATTCAGCAAGTTAAAATCATCATATCCTTGCTGCGTGGTGACCCTCAGGACTGGGCATTCTCCATTGAATCAGGGGATCCGGCATTGCTGAATGTAGACGCATTTTTTAAAGCGCTCGGATTATTGTATGACGAACCTAATTCTGTGGATCATGCAGAAAAAACCCTGTTGGCCCTGTGTCAAGGTCAGGAAGCGGCAGAATTATACTGCCAGAAATTTAGGAAATGGATGCTCTGGCTGCTATTTTCAGAAAAGGTCTTTCTGAAGCCCTTAAAGATGTTATGGTGTAGGGTGGGCTTCCCTACGCCTACTGGTTTGAGCGAATCTATGTCTCTAGCCATTCAGATTGATCGGCGTCTGCGCGAGCGCAAAGCTATGCACCATATGGCAGTGTCCTCTGAGCAGAGTCCTGAGCCTATGCAATGTGATAGGATTTTGACTAGAACAGAACGGCAGGAATTCAGACGTCAGAATAGGCTGTGTTTTTACTGTGGTGATTCTGCTCATGTTATCTCTGATTGCCCTAAGCGTACTAGGAAGGTCGATAGGGCTGTTACCATCAGTACTGTACAGCCTAAATTTCTTTTATCTGTGACCCTGATTTGCTCATTGTCGTCCTTTTCTGTCATGGCATTTGTGGATTCAGGCGCTGCCCTGAACTTAATGGACTTAGAATTCGCCAGGCGCTGTGGTTTTTCCTTGCAGCCCTTGCAGAGCCCTATTCCTTTGAGGGGCATTGATGCTACACCATTGGCCAAGGATAAAATTCAGTACTGGACGCAGATGACCATGTACATGGCTCCAGCACATCAGGAAGATTGCCGTCTTCATCACCATTGGGAGCGGGTTTCTTTTTTGTTGCTAAGAAGGATGGCTCCTTGAGACCCTGTATAGATTATCGTCTTCTTAATAAGATCACGGTCAAATTCCAATACCCCTTGCCTTTGCTTTCTGATTTGCTTGCTCAGATTAAGGGGGCTAGTTGGTTTACTAAGATTGACCTCCGAGGGGCATATAATCTTGTTCGTATTAAACAGGGTGACGAATGGAAAACTGCATTTAATACGCCCGAAGGCCATTTTGAATACCTCGTGATGCCATTCAGGCTCTGTAATACTCCATCTGTGTTCCAATCTTTCATGCATGATATTTTCCGCAATTATCTTGATAAATTCATGGTTGTATATTTGGATGATATTTTGATTTTTTCCAATGATTGGGAGTCTCATGTGAAGCAGGTCAGGATGGTATTCCAGATCCTTCGTGATAATGCTTTATTTGTGAAGGGGTCTAAGTGCCTATTAGGAGTTCAGAAGGTCTCTTTTTTGGGTTTTATTTTTTCTCCCTCGTCTATGGAAATGGATCCTGTTAAGGTCCAAGCTATTCATGACTGGATTCAACCCACATCTGTGAAGAGCCTTCAAAAATTTTTGGGCTTTGCTAATTTCTATCGCCGTTTCATTGCCAACTTTTCCAGTGTGGTTAAGCCCCTTACTGATTTGACGAAGAAAGGTGCTGATGTTACGAATTGGTCCTCTGCGGCTGTTGAGACCTTTCGGGAGCTTAAACGCCGATTTACTTCTGCCCCTGTGTTGCGTCAGCCGGATGTTTCTCTTCCTTTTCAGGTTGAGGTTGACTCTTCTGAGATTGGGGCAGGGGCCGTTTTGTCTCAGAGGGATTCTGATGGTTCTTTGATGGAACCGTGTGCTTTTTTTCCAGAAAGTTTTCGCCTGCGGAACGCAATTATGATGTCGGCAATCGGGAGTTGTTGGCTATGAAGTGGGTTTTTGAGGAGTGGCGACATTGGCTTGAGGGAGCTAAGCACCGCGTTGTGGTCTTGACTGATCATAAAAATCTGATTTACCTCGAGTCGGCCAAGCGGCTGAATCCTAGACAGGCTCGATGGTCCCTATTTTTCTCCCGTTTTGATTTTGTGGTCTCGTATCTTCCGGGATCTAAGAATGTTAAGGCTGATGCCCTCTCTAGGAGTTTTTCGCCTGATTCTCCTGGAGTCCTTGAGCCGGTTGGCATTCCGAAGGAAGGGGTGATTCTTTCTGAAAAGTTCCCAGGCTCGAGTTCATATGAGGACATCCAGCAGAGGGCGCCTCACCGCAACTGAAGGTAACTACAGGTCATTGACCTACATTCCATTCCATATTGGATTAATAATGGATAGGTGTCATAATTGACACCTCTCCATTATTAATCTGGTTTAATGTCACCTTACAATAGCAAGGTGACATTAACCCTTCATTACCCCATATCCCACAGCTACACGGGAATGGGAAGAGAGTGGCCAAGTGCCAGAATAGGCGCATCTTCCAGATGTGCCTTTTCTGGGGTGGCTGGGGGCAGATGTTTTTAGCCAGGGGAGGGCCAATAACCATGGACCCTCTCCAGGCTATTACTATCTGCCCTCAGTCACTGGCTTTACCACTCTGGCGGAGAAAATTGCGCGGGAGCCCACGCCAATTTTTTCCGTGATTTAACCCTTAAATATAATAGCTAGAGCGACCAAAACTTGCACATACACATTACTAACATTAGTAGTGTGGAATATGCAAAAAAAGTGGATATGAGATGGTTTACTGTATGTAAACCATGTCTCCTATCATGTTGGGTTTGTGAAGGAGATAGCAAAAGCCGGCAATTGAATTACCGGCATTTAAGCTATCTAGCGCTGCATTAAATATATATATATATATATATATATATATATATATATATATATATACCTATTCTATGTGTATATATCTACTCTAATCTAACCTGTCAGTGTGATTTTACTGTACACAGCGCTGAATTACCGGCTTTTCAAAGGACAGCGGTGCGTTAAAATCGGACAGCAATACGGATGTCATACGGATGTTGCGATAAAAAAAATCGCATGACACTCGCATGACACTCGCATGACAATCGCATACGTTACATCCGTTTTTTCTTACAAGTGGAAAAGAGGCCTAATACAAATTCTATTCAGTAGGACTATCAGCTGTGTATCCACCAGACTTTTGCACAACACAACTGATGGTCCCAACCCCATTTATAAGGCAAGAAATCCCACTTATTAAACCTGACAGGGCACACCTGTGAAGTGAAAACTATTCCCGGTGATTACCTCTTGAAGCTCATCAAGAGAATGTCAAGAGTGTGCAAAGCAGTCCCCCATCCTCTGGAACTCTCTGCCCCAACACGTCCGACTATCAACCACAGTCGGATCCTTCAGACGGAACCTGAAAACTCATCTCTTCAGGAAAGCCTACAGCCTGCACTGACACCGCTGCTGCCTCATCACCAACGAAGCTACCGCCTCACCAACACCGGAGCTACCGCCTCACCAACACCGGAGCTACCGCCTCACCAACACCGGAGCTCCTGCAACCCTCAACCTACTGTCTCCTTCCCCATAATCCTGTAGAATGTAAGCCCGCAAGGGCAGGGTCCTCGCCCCTCTGTATCAGTCCGTCATTGTTAGTTTGTTTACTATATGTGATATTTGTAACTTGTATGTAACCCCTTCTCATGTACAGCACCATGGAATCAATGGTGCTATATAAATAAATAATAATAATAATAATAATAAAAGCAGTCATCAAAGCAAAAGGTGGCTACTTTGAAGAACCTAGAATATAAGACATATTTTCAGTTGTTTCACACTTTTTTGTTAAGTATATAATTCCACATGTGTTAATTCATAGTTTTGATGCCTTCAGTGTGAATGTACAATTTTCATAGTCATGAAAATACAGAAAAATCTTTAAATGAGAAGGTGTGTCCAAACTTTCGGTCTGTACTGTATTTCTAAAAAAAAATGCTGGTGTTATTTTTTTTTTCATATTACTAAAATTCAAGAAAAGCCTGAATGCCTTTCTTGATAAATATAACATTACAGGTGGCGGGACGATGATCCAGGGAAGCAGCCTGATTGCGGTATGTGGAGTCGGGAAGGAATTTTTTCCCACTAAATTGAAGCTATTTGTGTTTGTCCCAAGGAATTTTTGCATTCTTCTGGATCAACATGTTAGACTATAGGTTGAACTCAAGTCTACACTTAAGTCTACCTTCAAGCTTAGAGTGTATACTAATTAGGACATCACCTATGTCAATGGTAGATCCTGTGTTATATACTACATATGAAGGTGTTATCCTTTCATTGCAACCTTGTCTGTGTTGATAATGAGACTTGTGAAAATTCTTCTATACTCTGATCATGAAGGTTATATCAGTGGGGCTCTGACCATTCTCTTGTTTCTCTCAGTCCCATAGAGTTTAAATTAGAATAAAAAAAATTCAAGAATTAGCGTGCACATCAGTATCCAGATTATTTACAGCCTCATGGTCTACAAACTGGAATAATATGGTTCAGTGTAGTAGTTTTTTGGGCTTTCCGAAAAGCAACCGATTCAAGGTTGTACAAAAAGGTGGTGAGTACATTTTTCCGGTATCATTCTCCATACTTGCCTAAAAGTCGTCACGCGATGGACAGTGTGTATATGGATTATTGTATTCTTTTGGTTTTTGAGGACTGACAATAGAGAGCATCTCCTGCCTTCTAGTAACAAATGGGTATATACTGTATAAACTATCAACCCAGCCAAGCTTTATTAAGGAGTGACAAGATAATAGTGCTTGAACTGTGCACACAAAGGATCACAAATATTTCCTGTGAAAACCCAAACAAGAAATCCAGAAAAAATATGTGAGGCTCTCCCAGAGCTTAACCATAAGAGCTATCTTATTATGACAGCATTAAAGAGAAAGAACATTTTCAGCCTAAGACAAATAAACTAGGAGACATCATGCAATCACTGTTTTCCTGTTTTCCTCAAAAGTATTACAAAAAAGTCTCCCAGCAGAGCAAAGTTTCAAAGAGGACCTTTCACCATTTTTTGTATGTAGAAGAGGACACACAATGAAATAGTGGCTAAGGAGCAGAATAAAACTGTTTTATTATTTTAATTTCTCCTCTCCATTGCAGAGATATTGATAATCAAAGTATTTGGCACTTAATGAGTTAACTCTTGTTACATCTATGTGAGCATTATCAGACAGGTTTCACTGGGGGCGTGTATTTATTCTCCCAGTATGACATTGACCAATCATAAGCAGGCAACAACACACTAGAGAAAGCACACGCCCCCACCATAGTTTTGAACATACCGTATATACTTGAGTATAAGCCGACCCGAGTATAAGCCGACTCCCCTAAATTTGCCACAAAAAACTGGGAAAACTTAATGAGTCGGGTATAAGCCTAGGGTGGGAAATGCAGCAGCTACTGGTAAATTTCAAAAATAAAAATAGATACCAATAAAAGTAAAATTAATTGAGACATCAGTAGTTTAAGTACTTTTTAATATCCATATTGAATCAGGAGCCCCATATAATGCTCCATACAGTTCATGATGGGCTCCATAAGATGCTCCATACAAAATACGCCCCATATAATGCTCCATACAGTTTATGATGGGCTCCATAAGATGCTCCATATTAAAATATACCCCATATAATGCTGCACAAATGTTGATTATGACCCCATAAGATGCTCCATACAGACATTTGCCCCATACAATGCTGCACAAATGCTGATTATGGCCCCATAAGAAGCTCCATAGACACATTTATCCCGTATAATGGTCCACAAATGTGGATTATGGCCCCATAAGATGCTCCATAGAGATATTTGCCCCATATAATGCTGCATATGGCCCCATACAGATATTTGCCCCATATAATGCTGCCCACGGCCCCATAAGATGCTCCATACAGTTATTTGCCCCATATAATGCTGCACATGGCCCCATAAGATGCTCCATACAGATATTTGCCCCAAATAATGCTGCACATGGCCCCATACAGATATTTGTCCCATATAATGCTGCACTTGGCCCAATAAGATGCTCCATACAGATAATTGCCCCATATAATGCTGCACATGGCTCCATAAGATGCTCCATACACATATTTGCCCCATATGCTTTTGCTGCAATAAAAAAAATAAAAAAAATCACATACTCACCTCTCCGGCCCCAGGCACTTGCTATATTTACCTGCTCCCTGTTCCACCGCTGACCGCCGCTGTGTCTTCCCGTCTTTTGCACTGACATTTAGGCAGAGTGCAGCACGCACTAATCGTGTCATCGTGCATTCTGACCTGAGCATCACTGTAGAGGACGCGGAAGACGCAGTGGCGCCGATGGTGGAACGGGGAGCAGGTGAATATCGCGCACAGTAATGAATATGCGGCTCCACCCCTATGGGAGTTGAGTCGGGTCCATATTCATTACTGTAATGAGCGGCACCATGTGACCACTCACTACAGGAAGAAGCTGCCGGCGCCAGGGGAAAGACGTGCAGGGACCGCACCAGGAGCAGGTGAGTATTATTACACAGCTCCGCTCCCCCTCCCCTGCCGACCCTGGGTATGACTTGAGTATAAGCCAAGAGGGTTACTTTCAGCCCAAAAAAGTGGGCTGAAAATCTCGGCTTATACTCAAGTATATACGGTACTTACTTCCCTTGTGCTCCTGATAAATCTCCTGAGTGAGGGGCACCTTCACTACATAAAGTACAGACAGAACTGATAAAACTAGCACTAGCTTGCTGCATCCGTGCAGTCTCCATGAATAGAAATGCTGTTAGCCTGAGTTTGAAGTCTAATTAAGCCCTCACCATACATTACACAGCACATTGTGAAGACATTAAAGAGGTTGCCTGGTCTAAAACTACAAGACTATGAGACTGCAGACTTGTGAATCCTCACATTGTGCACAAAACACGCTGTGAGGATTCTCCAATGCCCTTCCTGGGAACGGCGGATATGTGACTGCAAGTATGCAATATGCATTTTCTTGGCCACAATCCAACTATACTGTTTTATTAGTCAATTGCATTGAGTGAGGCTTATCTATTTGGAATGTGGCTGGGAGTATGCATAGTGCACACTTGTAGTCACTTGACCACCATTCTGCATGCTGGCATCGGAGAATTCTCACAGTGCTCAGGCCGTGAGATGTTAGGATGAGGATTCAAAAATCTGCAGTCATAGAATGCGACTGTAGACTTGTAGTTTTAGACTGGACAGCTCCATTAATAGTAGATGAGAAGATCAAAATTGTAACATTGGTGGATATTATGTTCTTACCTGTTCAAGGCCTCCAACAATTGCACTAACCAGGGTGCAGCGGACCCAAGTTAAGATGGCAAATACACAGGTGCAATAATACCGATAATGCAGCCACCCTATAATGAGGAATTGGCCACTTGGTGCACCTGTGCAAACAAATAATCTGTATGTGGCATGTTCACACAGGAATGCAAAGTATATGGCTCAAAGCCTATTAATGACGCCATATAGCGGGCTTACCATAATGCATCCTGTGCGAACAGAGGCCACAGTGTACAGAGCCATCTAGGGCCCAACCGCACCCTGGAAAAAATATACAGTGCACCAAAAACATAACAATGTATGCAAGGTATTGGTCGATATTATGGCCACAATATTTAAGCTGCCAACCCACGTCAAGGGTCCTTACATATTGGCAGTCCTAATCTAAAAAAACACCATAAGAGGAAAGACCTCTGCAATGCAGGGTGGCTGCATTATCGGTATTATTGCACCTGTGTATTTGCCATTTTAACTTGTCCAGCTGCACCCTGGTTAGTGCAATTGTTGGAGGCCTTGAACAGGTAAGCATCTTTGCCTGTATACTGGTGTTTTTTTGTTTAGAATAGTGGAGGTCTTTCCTCTTATGGTGTTTTTTTAGATTAGGACTGCCAATATGTAAGGACCCTTGACATGGGTTGGCAGCTTAAATATTGTGGCCATAATATCGACCAATACCTTGCATACATTGTTATGTTTTTGGTGCACTGTATATTTTTTCCAGGGTGCGGCTGGGCCCTAGATGGCTCTGTACACTGTGGCCTCTGTTCGCACAGGATGCATTATGGTAAGCCCGCTATATGGCGTCATTAATAGGCTTTGAGCCATATACTTTGCATTCCTATGTGAACACGCCACATACAGACTATTTGTTTGCACAGGTGCACCAAGCGGCCAATTCCTCATTGTAGGGTGGCTGCATTATCGGTATTATTGCACCTGTGTATTTGCCATCTTAACTTGGGTCCGCTGCACCGTGGTAAGTGCAATTGTTGGAGGCCTTGAACAGGTAAGCATCTCTGCCTGTATACTGGTGTTTTTTTGTTTAGAATAGTGGAGGTGTTTCCTCTTATGGTGTTTTTTTGGATATTATGTTCAGAGCCTGTCTGTTCAGAGCCAGAGTCTGTTCAACGTCTGTTCATTTGATAGAATGAATTAAAGTGAACAGAACAGTGCAGAGAACACTGATGGCCGGAGGATATGAGTGAACATTCATTCAGTGACTTCATTTTGTAGCAGACTCTTGGATGCAGGTTATTTTGTGGTTGTGCAGCAGCTGAGGTGTGCGTTGTGATGGAGTGCAGTAGCTGAGGTGTGAAGTAGGATATTCTATATTAGCTCTGGTGTATTATGATGCTATGTAGCAGCTGAGGTGGGTAACACGAGGTTCTGTAGCATCTTAGTTGGGTAATATGAGGTTCTGCAGCAGCTGAGGTATATTATCAGTTCTGATGAAGGTCTAACTACTAGAACTGAAATGTTAACTAATTGGATTGCCTTTAAAAATAATTTGTTTCATTCACTGCAATTGCAGAGGCGAGTTCCTTATTTACCATCATGCTGAATTGGGCCAGAACTGTCGTATTAGCAATCATTTTGTATCCATCAGTTTTTGTCTGGCTGTAAAAAAAGGGCAAGTGAAATGAGTGTCGCTCATCACTCATTAATGGGCAGGAGTCAGCTTGTCTAAATGGACCTTTGTTCACTCTTATGGCTCACATAACTAAAGGTACCGTCACACTGAGCGACGCTGCAGCGATACCGACAACGATCCGGATCGCTGCAGCGTCGCTGTTTGGTCGCTGGAGAGCTGTCACACAGACCGCTCTCCAGCGACCAACGATGCCGGTAACCAGGGTAAACATCGGGTTACTAAGCGCAGGGCCGCGCTTAGTAACCCGATGTTTACCCTGGTTACCAGCGTTAAAGTAAAAAAAAAAAAAACACTTCATACTTACCTTCCGCTGTCTGTCCCCGGCGCTCTGCTTCTCTGCCCTGTGTAAGCCCAGCGGCCAGAAAGCAGAGCGGTGACGTCACCGCTCTGCTTTCCGGCTGGCCGGCGCTGACACAGGATGCAGGAGGAGTGCAGAGAAGCAGAGCGCCGGGGACAGACAGCTGAAGGTAAGTATGTAGTGTTTGTTTTTTTTAACGTTTACGCTGGTAACCAGGGTAAACATCGGGTTACTAAGCGCGGCCCTGCGCTTAGTAACCCGATGTTTACCCTGGTTATCAGTGAAGACATCGCTGGATCGGTGTCACACACGCCGATCCAGCAATGTCTGCAGGGAGTCCAGCGAAGAAATAAAGTGCTGGACTTTCCTCAGCAACCAACGATCTCCCAGCAGGGGCCTGATCGTTGGTCGCTGTCACACAGAACGATTTCCTTAACGATATCGTTGCTACGTCACAAAAAGCAACGATATCGTTAACGATATCGTTCAGTGTGACGGTACCTTAAGACGGTGTGCCGCAAAAGATAACATTCCCCATCCCCACCACTAAGTGCCATTTGTATCTGGAATCGACCACCTACTGCTAAATAGGAACCCTGCAGAACTGACAAGAAGAGGAAGAGCTTCATCATGACAGAAGAGTCTAGATAGTGCTCCAGGTCACGTGAACTTAATGATGCAGTTCTCTGATATAAGAGGCCAGAGCAGCAAGGCAGGAAGTGATTTGTCACCTACCGGTGATACAAGCAAGACGTGTGTTCAGGGGGACGATGAGACCGAGATCCCGGAGCGAGCCAGGAGGCCTGAACCAGCAACTTAGGTTGTGTCCGTGAGCTGGGTCCAGACAACCCCGCGGTCAAGGTCCGTGAACCAGACCACGCCAGGCAAGATCCAAAACGAGTCTGCACCAGTCAAGACCAGGGATTGAGCCCTTTGTCCAGGCCCGATAGGCTACAGCAGCAGGTCAAGCACCAAAGATCCGGTGGAGACCCAAACCTGGAAATTAACATTTGTGGCGCTGAACCAGATGCGCGAGAGAGCCATGCCATTACTTCTAACACTGACATATGGTATAGGGTGCTGTCTTGTTAGTGTCGCAGGGAGCGACCAGTGTGAGGAAGGCCCAGAGAATATTGCTTAACTTTGTCCAAAGCAGGAAAAACAGAGACCCCTGCTGAGGCCTAGAAGAAAGGAAGTGGAACATTGTGATAATACTTTATATGTTTGTGGATACTATCAGCATTGGAGATTAGCTTGATAGTACTGTGCGGGGGGGGGGGAAACTTGCTATAAGAATCACAGTGTGTTGATAACAACATTGTATATTTCATTCTGTATTTATTCTCCTGTTAAACCAATCCCTCCCATTCTCACCTTAGGGAAATAAACAGTTACGTCGGTTACTTCTGCCATGTTCCTATCTGTGTGTTGCATCCTGTGACCTGTTTACATATAGACATTAGAAAGCTGTCTGTTGAACGATCATTTGGATGACAGCTATCTCGTCATACATAGGAACATTTGGCTAGGCCAATTGCTGATGCCTTCCACCAAGACAGGGCGATATCGGCAGGTTTTGACAAATGTGAGGACCTTTAGCTATTGGCCATAACTTAGCATAACATTTTCCAAATTCCAATTACTTTGATTACAAAGTTCTTAACTGATTACTATGTTTAGATGCTTTTTTTAATTAAGAAATCTATTTTAAGAAAGCACACACCCATATCGGGAGATTCACTATACTGAGGCTATTGTTATGGCTTGAGTTTAGGGAGGAAAGTCGCAAAACTGGAAAGATGTGCTGACTGAAATCTTTGGGATTTCCTTAAGTGGATTTGTCACATGCCATTTACTCTGGAAAGTACGACGCCTCAGAAATAAAGTCTTTTTAAAACCAAACTTCTTTAATTTACCATGCAAGACATAATGAACTGTTGACATTTTATCTAATTGTTTTGTTATACTATGTAAACCAAGTCCTGATCCTTTCTTGGGAAAAAAATCAAGACTCCAAGTTGCTGTCTCAGCAGAAACAACCTTCGTCTGAGCCAAGTTCTGTTTTATACAAACATGATGGATTCAATCGTAGCCAGAGGTGTAATCACTACGCAGTATGGTCCTGTTTATATAAAGTTTAGGCACCGTCCAAGCATAACGATAGAGCAATCAGCATTCCACTACTTCACCAGGCTCTTATAATGTGTATTTAACATAATAATGTGTATTTAACATAATCAGCTCTATGCATCTAGGACTTGATAAAGTCAATGTAAAGTATATCTGTCACCAACTATCAACATTAGTAGGACACATTATTAATCACATATACTGTGTGTGTATATATATACAGAATATATATATATACTTTATGAACAAAATCCAAAGTGAATGAACAAAATCAGGAGTTGAAGCTCGAGGGAGGTAGTTTGTATATTTCCAGTGCACTCTGGGAAGAGTCAAGAGTTTCCGCGAGTCTGAGGATTTTTGGGTGTAGCTGGATCGTGCTGCTTTAAGGAAATCTTTACAACAGTTCAACAACAATTTATTTTGTTCAACGTGGAGAACGAGATTACCCATATGGTGTGCTGCAATGTGTGATATATGTTTACAGACTTACTAGAAGAAAAGACAAACTTTACATGCAAGAAATGCACGCTTGGGACTCTGTTAGAGGAAAGGGTGTAGAGTCTTCAGGGGTCATACTTGCGAGTGTAATGCAAGAAACTCGCGGGAGTCTCTTGCCTCAATATCCGGCACTGCTGCTGGCACTCGGGACTGGACCGTTCAGCTGCATAGAAATACATGCAGTCGCATGCTCCGGTCCCGAGTGCTGGCGGCAGTACCGGATGTTGATGCGAGAGACTCACACAAGTTTCTTGCATTACACTCGCAAGTGTGACCCCGGCCTGACGCTCATCAAAGAAGATGTGTATTTCCTTGACAAAACATAAGAATCTCTTCAGAAGTTTGGGAGAGAAGTGTTCCTTCAAAAGCTTATGATAGAGTATAAACAACTATTCAGAATGTATGAGGAGAAGCACCTTTCAATGTACCTGAAGAAGAAGAGAAATGGAAACATGTGACCCAAAAAAGCAGGAGGATGAGGAGGCAGTCAACACCCATACCGCTGAAGAACTGCTACCAGGCTCTTATGTAGGACAACTATGAAGATGTACATAAAGCCCCTTGAAGGGAGAAAAAGATGTACTGTGGTGAACAGGGAAAAGAGAGTGGTAGTCATGTCGGATTACCTACTGAGAGGAACAGAAGCCACTACCTGCCGACTGGACATCACCTCACAAGAAGTGTGCTGTCTTCCCGGTGACTTAAGCAAAGATGTGTCTGATAGGGTATCAAGACTCTTCAGTGCTACAGATTGCTACCTACATCTACCAATACACATAGGAACAAAGGATAGCAAAAAAGAAGACCTGGAAAATATATGCAGAGACTTTGAAGACCTAGGCCGTAAAGTGAAGGAACTGAGGGTACAGGTCATCTTCTCATCCATCCTCCCAGTGGATAGACATGGAACAACGAAATTGAACAGGATTCTACAAGTGAACAACTGACTGCATTGAAGGTCATGTCTGTTAGGAGTCGAGTTCCCGCCGCTGCACAGGGGGAATCTCGAACCATGTCTGCTGTGGTCCCTCATTCTGCATCAGCCACATTGGAACCTGCTCAGCAGAGACATCGGTCCCAGCGTCTTGCTCAGTCTCACTCTGTGCATAGGATTACTGCTGCTTTTCCTGCTTCTGCCATTGAGGCCAGTGCTGGGCAGCGGCGAGCAGACGCTTTTGGGACTAAGTCCTGCTTTTCCCCTTCTGAGCATGCCCAGGGCAAGATCTCCCATTGGAGATCGAGGGTCACATGCTCAGATACTGCAGCAGATCCCATTGGTCCTCCAGGAAGGTCCTGAAGGTGCTCAACTTCTGTGGCAGCCTCCCATTGGTCCTTCTGGGAAGGTCCTGTACATGCTGCAGCTATAAAAGGTTTGCATGGCCGCACGGCCATGCGCTATTATACATTTGTAATCATGTGTGTGTTGATGAGTGCAAGTCGCTCCTTAAAAAACCCATCCCTTGTGTATGACTGTTCGCGTAAGGTGTGTGGCTGCTATCTAGCACCTGGCTGAACTTACGGCATTAACACACGAAACAGCGTCTACTGCTGTGACAGCCAGTATGGCATCACGCGCCATTAGAGCGCTCCTTTAGCCCAAGTCTGGGTGGTTAGTGGGTCCGCCAGTACGGCACAGATCGCACTCTCGTGCTATTTAATTATTAGTTTTGTTACGTGAGGTACTGCGGCCCTGTGACGCAACAGGGTTCGCTTCTTTCACACAGGTTGAAGCTAACTCGTGTGTATCCTCATTGTACCGCCATATAGTCCGTCATTGCTTAGCAGCAGGTACCATCTCTGCACGGTGGACCCCGGGCTGCGAACGCACCTTATTCCTTTTCTCTAATTATTTGGTGCGTTCCGCTAGCCCTAACAATGTCAAGGTACAGATGAACTATATTTATATCTGATGTATTTGTTCTTAAAAAAGTACGACATAGTGATCATGGGAGATTTTAACTATCCAGATATTTGTTGGGAATCTTTCTCATTCAAAAGTATTGGGTTCAGAAAATTCTTATCTTCTCTTGCTTACAACTTTATCTTTCAAATGGTAGAAGAGAGAAAAAGCTAATGTGCCATCCTAGACCAAATTCTTACCAACAAGGAGGAAATGGTTGAGGAAGTAGAGATGGTTTGGAATTTAGGAGGCAGTGATCATGCTATCCTCAAAATTTGGATTATAAGAGGAGAAACATACAGTTAGGGCCAGAAATATTTGGACAGTGACACAAGTTTTGTTATTTTAGCTGTTTACAAAAACATGTTCAGAAATACAATTATATATATAATATGGGCTGAAAGTGCACACTCCCAGCTGCAATATGATAGTTTCCACATCCAAATCGGAGAAAGGGTTTAGGAATCATAGCTCTGTAATGCATAGCGTCCTCTTTTTCAAGGGACCAAAAGTAATTGGACAATGGACTCTAAGGGCTGCAATTAACTCTGAAGGCGTCTCCCTCGTTAACCTGTAATCAATGAAGTAGTTAAAAGGTCAGGGATGGATTCCAGGTGTGTGGTTTTGCATTTGGAAGCTGTTGCTGTGAGCAGACAACATGCGGTCAAAGGAACTCTCAATTGAGGTGAAGCAGAACATCCTGAGGCTAAAAAAAAAGAAAAAATCCATCAGAGAGATAGCAGACATGCTTGGAGTAGCAAAATCAACAGTTGGGTACATTCTGAGAAAAAAGGAATTGACTGGTGAGCTTGGGAACTCAAAAAGGCCTGGGCGTCCACGGATGACAACAGTGGTGGATGATCGCCGCATACTTAATTTGGTGAAGAAGAACCCGTTCACAACATCAACTGAAGTCCAGAACACTCTCAGTGAAGTAGGTGTATCTGTCTCTAAGTCAACAGTAAAGAGAAGACTCCATGACAGTAAATACAAAGGGTTCACATCTAGATGCAAACCATTCATCAATACCAAAAATAGACAGGCCAGAGTTAAATTTGCAGAAAAACACCTCAAGAAGCCAGCTCAGTTCTGGAAAAGTATTCTATGGACAGATGAGACAAAGATCAACCTGTACCAGAATGATGGGAAGAAAAAAGTTTGGAGAAGAAAGGGAACGGCACATGATCCAAGGCACACCACATCCTCTGTAAAACATGGTGGAGGCAACGTGATGGCATGGGCATGCATGGCTTTCAATGGCACTGGGTCACTTGTGTTTATTGATGACATAAGAGCAGATAAGAGTAGCCGGATGAATTCTGAAGTGTACCGGGATATACTTTCAGCCCAGATTCAGCCAAATGCTGCAAAGTTGATTGGACGGCGCTTCATAGTACAGATGGACAATGACCCCAAGCATACAGCCAAAGCTACCCAGGAGTTCATGAGTGCCAAAAAGTGGAACATTCTGCAATGGCCAAGTCAATCTCCAGATCTAAACCCAATTGAGCATGCATTTCACTTGCTCAAATCCAGACTTAAGACGGAAAGACCCACAAACAAGCAAGACCTGAATGCTGCGGCTGTAAAGGCCTGGCATAGCATTAAGAAGGAGGAAACCCAGCGTTTGGTGATGTCCATGGGTTCCAGACTTAAGGCAGTGATTGCCTCCAAAGGATTTGCAACAAAATATTGAAAATAAAAATATTTTGTTTGGGTTATGTTTATTTGTCCAATTACTTTTGACCTCCTAAAATGTGGAGTGTTTGTAAAGAAATGTGTATAATTCCTACATTTTCCATCAGATATTTTTGTTCAACCCTTCAAATTAAACGTTACAATCTGCACTTGAATTCTGTTGTAGAGGTTTCATTTCAAATCCTATGTGGTGGCATGCAGAGCCCAAATCGCGAAAATTGTGTCACTGTCCAAATATTTCTGGCCCTAACTGTATGTGAGAACTCAGACTGTAAGGTTGGACTTCAGAACGGAAGATTGTAATGGCTTTAGAAAAAAGGTAGGAAAGGTCTAATGACTGGATGTTCTAATGGATAGAAATGTCCATGAAGACTGTGAAATTTTGCTAAATGAAATTCTCACTGCACAATCAATAACAATCTCAAAAAGAAGGAAGAATTAAAAGCACTTAAAGAGACCTGGATGGATGAACACAGAACTTAAACACTCGATGAAACGGAAAATAAATATATATCAAATGGAAAAAGGAGGTGTATTTAAAGAGGAATATAATGCACCAAACATAATAAAAAGGATTGGAGGGTATGCCAAAAGCAAAAGAAAATTCAAAGATGCTTAAGGATTTTTACACGATGGAAGGGTGAAGTGGTCAAAATGATGTTTAGAAGGCCGAAGTTTGAAATTCTTATTTTGCATCTGTGTTCTCCAAGAAAGTAAATGTAACATCAATCAGAGCCAGCATAGGTTTGTAGGAAACAAGTTATGTCAGACTAATCTAATTTCCTTCTATGATGGAATCACTGACTGGGTGGATCAGGGAAAAGTGGTAGATATAGTATATCTCGACTTCAGCAAAGCATTTAATAAAATATCTCATATTATCCCTATTGAAAAAGTTACCAAGTATGGGATTGACAAGGCAACAATTAGGTGGATTCATAAGTGGCTCAGTGATCGTACTCAAAGAGTGGAAATAAATGGCTGCACATCCAATTGGAAGAATATTTCAAGTGTGGTACCATAAGACTCTGTTCTGGCCCCAATGTTTTTTTATAAATGATCCAGTCAAGGGAATTGAAGGTAAACTAATTAAATTTGTAGACGATGCAATGCTAGGAGGCATACCTAACACTAAAGAAGACAGACAAAGGATTCAGAAAGATCTAACTAAGCATTAACAGTGGGCAGTGTCTAATAGAATTGCATTTAACAGGGAGAAATGCAAGTAATAGAACTACGCAACATGATGTGTGAAAAAGACTTTGGTATACTAATAGATCACAGACTGCACATGAATCAACAGTGTGATGCGGCAGCAAAAAAGGCAAAGTTCATGGATGTATTTAGAGAGGCATAGAGTCTAGATCACGTGAAGTAATTATTCCCTTCTACTCCTTCTCGGTCAGGCCTCATCTGGAATACTATGTCCAGTCCTGGGCATTACATTTTAAAAAAGACATAGAAAAACTGGAGCAAGTTCAGAAAAGAACTTCCATTATGTTGAACGGACTGCTAACTATGCCCCACAAGAAATGTTTAAAGAATCTGGGAATGTTTAGCTTGCGAAAAAGAAGGTTGAGACTTAATAGCTGTCCACATTTATCTGAAGGGATGTCACAGTACAGAGGGATCATCCTTATTCTCATTTGCACAGGGAACATGAGAAGCAATAGAATGAAACTGAAAGGGAGAATATACAGATTAGGTATTAGAAAAAAAAATTTGACAGGGAAATCAATAAGTGGAACAGGCTGCTGCGAGAGGTCGTGAGTTCTCCTTCAAGTCTTCAAACTCCTTCAAGTCCTCCTGGAAGTCTTTAAACACGTGAATCTGTCTCAGATGGTTTAGTCAATCAGGGGGCTGGACACAATGACCCTGGTGGGTCAACATTCTATGATTCTAACAAAAACAATGCCTTTTGTCTTCAAAAAAGCATTCATTTTTAGGTCCACTTGCATTGATTTTTTTAAAGGAACTCCAAACAATTTAGAGAAATAACCACAGATCATCTGCGGATGTCGATTGTTGTGGATGTCTTCTGTCTCTTGCAATCCCAGACAGACGGTATGATGTTGAGACAAGGGCTCTGTGGCGGCTTTACCATCAATTCCAGGACTCCTTGTTCTTCTTGACACTGAAGATAAATTTTATTTTCATTATCTGTATGTTTGGGATTGATGCCCTGCTGTAGAATAAAATTGTCTTTAACCCCTTTCTCATCTCGGACGTGATAGTACGTCCGAGGTCAGAAGCCTCTCTTTGATGCGAGCTCCGGCGGTGAGCCCGCATCAAAGCCGGGACATGTCAGCTGTTTTGAACAGCTGACATGTGCCCGTAATAGACGCGAGCAGAATCGCGATCTGCCTGCGCCTATTAACTAGTTAAATGCCGCTGTGAAACGCAGACAGCGGCATTTAACTACCGCATCTGGCCGGGCGGCCGGAAATGACGTCATCGCCGACCCACGTCACATGATCGGAGGTCGGCGATGCTTCTCCATTGTAACCATAGAGGTCCTTGAGACCTCTATGGTTACTGATCGCCGGTAGCTGTGAGCGCCACCCTGTGGTCGGCGCTCACAGCACACCTGCAATTCTGCTACATAGCAGCGAACAGCAGATCGCTGCTATGTAGCAGAGGCGATCGTGCTGTGCCTGCTTCTAGCCTCCCATGGAGGCTATTGAAGCATGGAAAAAGTTTTAAAAAAAAGTGAAAAAAAAGTGAAAAAAATAAAAAAAATATAAAAGTTTAAATCACCCCCCTTTCGCCCCGATCAAAATAAATCAATAAAAAAAAAAATCAAATCTACACATATTTGGTATCGCCATGCTCAGAATCGCCCGATCTATCAATAAAAAAAAGCATTAACCTGATTGCTAAACAGCGTAGCGAGAAAAAAATTCGAAACGCCAGAATTACATTTTTTTGGTCGCCGCGACATTGCATTAAAATGCAATAACGGGTGATCAAAAGAACGTATCTGCACCAACTTCTAACATTAAAAACGTCATCTCGGCATGCAAAAAATAAGCCCTCAACCGACCCCAGATCATGAAAAATGGAGATGCTACGAGTATCGGAAAATGGCGCAATTTTTTTCTTTTTTTTTTTTTTTAGCAAAGTTTGGAATTTTTTTTCACCACTTAGATAAAAAATAACCTAGTCATGTTAGGTGTCTATGAACTCGTACTGACCTGAAGAATCATAATGTCATGTCAGTTGTAGTATTTAGTGAACCTAGCAAAAAAGCCAAACAAAAAACAAGTGTGGGATTGCACTTTTTTTGCAATTTCACCGCACTTGGAATTTTTTTCCCGTTTTCTAGTACACGACATGCTAAAACCAATGATGTCGTTCAAAAATACAACTCGTCCCGCAAAAAATAAGCCCTCACATGGCCAAAATGACGGAAAAATAAGAAAGTTATGGCTCTGGGAAGGAGGGGAGTGAAAAACGAACACGGAAAAACGAAAAATCTCAAGGTCATGAAGGGGTTAAAAACCATCAGAGTAACGAATGACAAGGAGTCCTGGAAGTGATGAAATGGCATGCACAGAAAAAAAAAGGATTTTTACAAGCCTACAGCCACAGAAGATTTGTAGTTATTTCTTCTAGATGTTTGCAACAACATCCCTACCTGGCTACTTCAAGAATTAATGCTTTGGTGCTGTTTTGAAGGTATAAAGTGGTCATACCCATGATTTCTCTTTTATGCATTTGCTTTGCAGTTTGTTGATAAAAATAAACTACTAACATTTCTTTTTTTTAAAGCATTCTTACTCTGCCAGAAATTTTCATTTCCACCTCTGCCTGAAGCTTTAGCACACTACTGTATATATTTATATAAATATATGTTTACAGTGGGGGAAATATGTATTTGATACACCGACAATTTTGCAAGTTTTCCCACCTACAAGAATGGAGAGGTCTATAATTGTATTGTAGGTACGCTTCAACTGTGAGAGACAGAATCTAAAAATAAAACTAGAAAATCGCATTGTATGATTTTTATATAATTACATTGCATTTTATTGCATGAAATAAGTATTTGGTCACCTACCAACCTAGAAGAATTCTGGCTCTCACGCACCTGTTAGTTTTTCTTTAAGAAGCCTCCTACTCTGCACTAATTACCTGTATTAATTGCACCTGTTTGAAATCATTGCCAGTATAAAAGACATATGTTCACACACTCAATCAATCACACCCCAGCTTCTCCACCATGGGCAAGACACAATGGACAAAATTGTAGACCTGCACAAGGCTGGAATGGGCTACAGGACAATAGGTAAGCAGCTTGATGAGAAGTCAACAAATATTGGCACAATTATTAGAAAATGGAAGAAACACAAGATGACTGTTAATCTTCTTCGGTATGGGCCTCCATGCAACAGCTCACCTTGTTAAGTAAGGATAATTCTGAGAAAGGTCAAGAATCAGCCCAGAACAACATGGGAGAACCTGGTCAATGACCTGAAGAGAGCTGGTACCACAGTCTCAGACATTACTGTTATGGTACCTTCACACATAACGACATTGTTAACGATATCGTTGCTTTTTGTGACGTAGCAACGATATCGTTAATGAAATCGTTATGTGTGACAGCGACCAACGATCAGGCCCCTGCTGGGAGATCGTTGGTCGCTGAATAAAGTCCAGAACTTTATTTCGTCGCTGGACTCCTGCTGACATCGCTGGATCGGCGTGTGTGACACCGATCCAGCGATGTCTTCACTGGTAACCAGGGTAAACATCGGGTAACTAAGCGCAGGGCCGCGCTTAGTAACCCGATGTTTACCCTGGTTACCATCCTAAAAGTAAAAACAAACAAACACTAAATACTTACCTACCGCTGTCTGTCCTCCAGCGCTGTGCTCTGCTCTCCTCCTGTACTGGCTGTGAGCGTCGGTCAGCCGGAAAGCAGAGCGGTGACGTCACCGCTCTGCTTTCCGGCCGCTGTGCTCACAGACAGTACAGGAGGAGAGCAGAGCACAGCGCTGGAGGACAGACAGCGGTAGGTAAGTATTTAGTGTTTGTTTGTTTTTTACTTTTGGGATGGTAACCAGGGTAAACATCGGGTTACTAAGCGCGGCCCTGCGCTTAGTTACCTGATGTTTACCCTGGTTACCGGCATCGTTGGTCGCTGGAGAGCGGTCTGTGTGACAGCTCTCCAGCGACCAAACAGCGACGCTGCAGCGATCCGGATCGTTGTCGGTATCGCTGCAGCGTCGCTTAATGTGAAGGGGCCTTTAGTAACATTCTACGCTGTCACAGATTAAACTCCTGCAGAGCACTCAAGGCCCCCCTGCTCACACCAGCACATGTCCAAGCCCATTTGAAGTTCGCCAGTGACCATCGGGATGATTCAGAGGAGGCATGGGAGAAGGTCTTGTGGTCAGATAAGACTAAAATAGAACTTTTTGATATCAACTCCACTCACTGTATTTGGAGAAAGAAGAAGTATGAGCACAACCCCAAGAATACCGTCCCAACCTTGAAGCACAGTGGGGGAAACATCATACTTTGGGGGTGTTTTTCTGCAAAAGGGACATTTTAAATTTTTGTTGAAAATCAAAAACTGAAAAGTGGGGCGTGCAATATTATTTGGCCCCTTTAACTTAATACTTTGTTGCGCCACCTTTTGCTGCGATTACAGCTGCAAGTCGCTTGGGGTCTGTCTCCATCAGTTTTGTACATCGAGAGACTGAAATTCTTGCCCATTTTTCCTTGGCAAGCAGCTCAAGCTCAGTGAGATTTGCTGGAGATCGTTTGTGAACAGCAGTTTTCAGCTCTTTCCACAGATTCTCGATTGGATTGAGGTCTGGACTCTGACTTGTCCATTCTAACACCTGGATACGTTTATTTGGGAACCATTCCATTGTAGATTTTGCTTTATGTTTGGGATCATTGTCTTGTTGGAAGAGAAATCTCCATCCCAGTCTCAGGTCTTTTGCAGACTCCAACAGGTTTTCTTTAAGAATGGTCCTGTATTTGGCTCCATCCATCTTCCCATCAATTTAAACCATCTTCCCAGTCCCTGCTGAAGAAAGACAGACCCAAACCATGATGCTGCCACCACCATGTTTGACAGTGGGGATGGTGTGTATAGGGTGATAAGCTGTGTTGCCTTTATGCCAAACATATCGTTTGGCATTGTTGCCAAAAAGTTCGATTTTGATTTCATCTGACCAGAGCACCTTCTTCCTCATGTTTGGTGTGTCCAAGGTGTCTTGTTGCAAACTTTAAACAACACTTTTTATGGATATCTTTGAGAAATGGCTTTCTTCTTGCCACTCTTCCATAAAGGTCAGGTTCGTGCAGTGTACGACTGATTGTTATCCTATGGACAGCCTGTCCCTCCTCAGCTGTAGATCTCTGCAGTTCATCCAGAGTGATCATGGGCCTCTTGGCTGCCTCTCTGATCAGTCTTTTCCTTGTTTGAGATGTAAGTTTAGAGGGATGGCCGGGTCTTGGTAGATTTCCTGTGGTATAATACTCCTTCCATTTCAATATGATCACTTGCACAGTGCTACTTGGGATGTTTAAAGTTTTGGAAATCATTTTGTATCCAAATCCGGCTTTAAACTTCTCCACAACAGTATCACTGACCTGCCTGTTGTGTTCCTTGGTCTTCATGATGCTCTCTGTGCTTCAAACAGAACCCCGAGACTATCACAGAGCAGGTGCATTTATACGGAGACTTGGTTACACACAGGTGGATTATATTTATCATCATTAGGTATTTAGGACAACATTGGATCAGTCAGAGATCCACAATGAACTTCTGGAGTGAGTTTGCTGCACTGAAAGTAAAGGGGCCGAATAATATTGGACGCCCCACTTTTCAGTTTTTGAATTTCAACAAAAATTTAAAATAACCAATAAATTTCATTCAACTTCACAATTGTGTTCCACTTGTTGTTGATTCATCACCACAAATTTACATTTGGTATCTTTATGTTTGAAGCATGATATGTGGGAAAAGGTTGAAAAGTTCCAGGGAGCCGAAAAAAAAATGCAAATTAATTATGTAAAAATAATACAATGTGATTTTCTGGATCTATCTATCCTGTATATATCTATGTACACTGTACTGTATATTTACTCTATGCAACAAGATATCGAGGATCACATAATCATTAGACATCATTAAACTGTAGAAACAGGAACACATGGGCTACTTGCACAGTGAACAAGTCTGTATGATCTTGTTCACACACCACCAAGAAACCTGAAGACACAAAAGAGAATAGTAAAACCAAAAACACTCAGTTTGAAAAAATGTTGCAGTAATCCGCAAGTGCTAGTAAAAGATGTAAAAAACAGGGTATTTGGTTGATACGTTTTTTGCAAAAAATGTATACTAAGCTGCTCTACCAATCTTCACGGTATACCCTTATCAGAGCAGTCCTTACTAATGTATGCAATCCCTATCTGATGTATTTAAAAACCTGATCATCTGTATATAACCTGTGTGAACAGGGTTCAGAGAGGAAAAATCCATGTGTGCATACAGGGTAGAACAGCTATTGTGCAGATAGCCCAAGAGGAGTGGTGGAACTCCCCAGTCTTGTAGACACAAGAGAACAATTATGGAAACAGGAACACATGGGCTACTTGCACAGTGAACAAGTCTGTATGATCTTGTTCACACACCACCAAGAAACCTGAAGACACAAAAGAGAATAGTAAAACCAAAAACACTCAGTTTGAAAAAATGTTGCAGTAATCCGCAAGTGCTAGTAAAAGATGTAAAAAACAGGGTATTTGGTTGATACGTTTTTTGCAAAAAATGTATACTAAGCTGCTCTACCAATCTTCACGGTATACCCATATCAGAGCAGTCCTAACTAATGTATGCAATCCCTATCTGATGTATTTAAAAACCTGATCATCTGTATATAACCTGTGTGAACAGGGTTCAGAGAGGAAAAATCCATGTGTGCATACAGGGTAGAACAGCTATTGTGCAGATAGCCCAAGAGGAGTGGTGGAACTCCCCAGTCTTGTAGACACAAGAGAACAATTATGGAAACAGGAACACATGGGCTACTTGCACAGTGAACAAGTCTGTATGATCTTGTTCACACACCACCAAGAAACCTGAAGACACAAAAGAGAATAGTAAAACCAAAAACACTCAGTTTGAAAAAATGTTGCAGTAATCCGCAAGTGCTAGTAAAAGATGTAAAAAACAGGGTATTTGGTTGATACGTTTTTTGCAAAAAATGTATACTAAGCTGCTCTACCAATCTTCACGGTATACCCTTATCAGAGCAGTCCTAACTAATGTATGCAATCCCTATCTGATGTGTTTAAAAGGGTATACCGTGAAGATTGGTAGAGCAGCTTAGTATACATTTTTTGCAAAAAACGTATCAACCAAATACCCTGTTTTTTACATCTTTTACTAGCACTTGCGGATTACTGCAACATTTTTTCAAACTGAGTGTTTTTGGTTTTACTAGTCTCTTTTGTGTCTTCATCATTAAACTGTAGTATTATTTTTTTTATAGATCAATGTTTTAATATTTTTTCTTCATGGATCAATAAAACTGATAAAAATGAAAAGCTTTGTAATATATCTTTTTGGAGAAAGTTGCTTTTTTCTTCTAGACTGATGATTTGTTCTAAAAATTCTGGTAAAATGTGCCTTCAGTGTAAACAAATGTTCTAAAATTAATTGTAATTTTATTAATGTTGTATATGGGATTCGTTGTGCTTCTTGCAATTTATTATATTTTGAATGCACTAGTAATAAATTGAAAGTACGTATTAATGAACATCTAAATTACATTTCTAATATTAATAACATCATCAACAGGCATATTTCATCTACTGCGTTTTTGAAAGAAGTGACATGCTCTAGTCTGCAAAAACCAAGCAATGGCACAAAATAGTGAGACAAAAAATAAGCTGTGTGCATCTCATAGACTTTGCTGGTACTGTAAAACGCAGCTGAAAACTTGCAATTAAAAAAGCTGAAAAAACACCTTGTATGAACATAACCTTAACCCCTTCATGACCTTGGGATTTTCCGTTTTTCCGTGTTCGTTTTTCGCTCCCCTCCTTCACAGAGCCATAACTTTTTTTTATTTTTCCGTCAATATGGCCATGTGAGGGCTTATTTTTTGCAAAACAAGTTGTACTTTTGAACGACATCATTGGTTTTAGCATGTCATGTACTAGAAAACGGGAAAAAAATTCCAAGTTCGGTGAAATTGCAAAAAAGTGCAATCCCACACTTGTTTTTTGTTTGGCTTTTTTGCTAGGTTCACTAAATGCTAAAACTGACCTGCCATTATGATTCTCCAGGTCATTATGAGTTCATAGACACCTAACATAACTAGGTATTTTCTTATCTAAGTGGTGAAAAAAAAATTCCAAACTTTGCTAAAAAAAAAATTGCGCCATTTTCCAATACTCGTAGTGTCTCCATTTTTCATGATCTGGGGTCGGTTGAAGGCTTATCTTTTGTGTGCCAAGCTTGCATTTTTAATAATACCATTTTAGTGCAGATACGTTCTTTTGATCGCCCGTTATTGCATTTTAATTCAATGTCGTGGCGACCAAAAAAATGTAATTCTGGCGTTTTGAATTTTTTTCTCGCTACGCTGTTTAGCGATCAGGTTAATCCTTTTTTTTTTATTGATAGATCGGGCGATTCTGAACTCGGCGATACCAAATATGTGTAGGTTTCATTTTTTTTTTATTGATTTATTTTGAATGGGGCGAAAGGGGGGTGATTTAAACTATTATATTTTTTTTATTGTTTTCACATTTTTTGAAACTTTTTTTTACTTTTGCCATGCTCCAATAGCCTCCATAGGAGGCTAGAAGCAGACACAACTCGATCGCTGCTATGCAGCAGAAATGCAGGTGTGCTATGAGCGCCAACCACAGGGGGGCGCTCACATTAGGCCGGCATCAGTAACCATAGAGGTCTCAAGGACCTCTATGGATACCCTTCTGATGTATTGCTGACCCCGATCATGTGACGGGGATCAGCGATGCGCTCATTTCCGGCCGCCCTGCCGGAAGCGCCGGTTAAATGCCGCTGTCAGCGTTTGACAGTGGCATTTAACTTGTTAATATTGGCAGGTGAATCGCGTTTTCACCTGCCGCTATTGCGGGCACATGTCAGCTGTTAAAAACAGCTGACATGTCCCGGCTTTGATGCGGGCTCACCGCCGGAGCCCTGCATCAAAGCGCGGTATCTGACCTCGGACGTACTATCCCGTCTGAGGTCAGAAAGAGGTTAAGGGAACTTCTGGTTTCCATGAATAGAGATGTCATTGATAGAAAGGAAAAAATGCAATTTCATTGGAGAAGTGATATAAAAAGAATATAAAAAGTTAACATTGGGTAATTAGGAGATAAATATTCATTCTAGGGATTTCCCAGGCAAAAGTACTAGTATGTGACCTATGGGAAATAAGTAAGATAACGGAAGGGATATTGCACATACAGTGGGGCAAAAAAGTATTTAGTCAGTCAGCAATAGTGCAAGTTCCACCACTTAAAAAGATGAGAGGCGTCTGTAATTTACATCATAGGTAGACCTCAACTATGGGAGACAAACTGAGAAAAAAAAATCCAGAAAATCACATTGTCTGTTTTTTTTATCATTTTATTTGCATATTATGGTGGAAAATAAGTATTTGGTCAGAAACAAAATTTCATCACAATACTTTGTAATATATCCTTTGTTGGCAATGACAGAGGTCAAACGTTTTCTGTAAGTCTTCACAAGGTTGCCACACACTGTTGTTGGTATGTTGGCCCATTCCTCCATGCAGATCTCCTCTAGAGCAGTGATGTTTTTGGCTTTTCACTTGGCAACACGGACTTTCAACTCCCTCCAAAGGTTTTCTATAGGGTTGAGATCTGGAGACTGGCTAGGCCACTCCAGGACCTTGAAATGCTTCTTACGAAGCCACTCCTTCGTTGCCCTGGCGGTGTGCTTTGGATCATTGTCATGTAGAAAGATCCAGCCACGTTTCATCTTCAATGCCCTTGCTGATGGAAGGAGGTTCGCACTCAAAATCTCACAATACATGGCCCCATTCATTCTTTCATGTACCCGGATCAGTCGTCCTGGCCCCTTTGCAGAGAAACAGCCCCAAAGCATGATGTTTCCACCACCATGCTTTACAGTAGGTATAGTGTTTGATGGATGCAACTCAGTATTCTTTTTCCTCCAAACACGACAAGTTGTATTTCTACCAAACAGTTCCAGTTTGGTTTCATCAGACCATAGGACATTCTCCCAAAACTCCTCTGGATCATCCAAATGCTCTCTAGCAAACTTCAGACGGGCCCGGACATGTACTGGCTTAAGCAGTGGGACACGACTGGCACTGCAGGATCTGAGTCCATGGTGGCGTAGTGTGTTACTTATGGTAGGCCTTGTTACATTGGTCCCAGCTCTCTGCAGTTCATTCACTAGGTCCCCCCGCGTGGTTCTGGGATTTTTGCTCACCGTTCTTGTGATCATTCTGACCCCACGGGGTGGGATTGTGCGTGGAGCCCCAGATCGAGGGAGATTATTAGTGGTCTTGTATGTCTTCCATTTTCTAATTATTGCTCCCACTGTTGATTTCTTCACTCCAAGCTGGTTGGCTATTGCAGATTCAGTCTTCCCAGCCTGGTGCAGGGCTACAATTTTGTTCCTGGTGTCCTTTGACAGCTCTTTGGTCTTCACCATAGTGGAGTTTGGAGTCAGACTGTTTGAGGGTGTGCACAGGTGTCTTTTTATACTGATAACAAGTTTAAACAGGTGCCATTACTACAGGTAATGAGTGGAGGAAAGAAGAGACTCTTAAAGAAGAAGTTACAGGTCTGTGAGAGCCAGAAATCTTGATTGTTTGTTTCTGACCAAATACTTATTTTCCACCATAATATGCAAATAAAATGATAAAAAAACAGACAATGTGATTTTCTGGATTTTTTTTTCTCAGTTTGTCTCCCATAGTTGAGGTCTACCTATGATGTAAATTACAGACGCCTCTCATCTTTTTAAGTGGTGGAACTTGCACTATTGCTGACTGACTAAATACTTTTTTGCCCCACTGTATATACAGTAATTGTAATTGACCTTGTCAGAGCCCTAAACTCAATTTATACATGATATTGTCTCCAATTCAAGACAATTGCCTCAAAATTCATCCCATATGGTGACTTTTGACAGTTGAACTCACAAATTTGCCATTTGTCAGAGAGAAAATACAGGTTAAAATAAGGCAAATTAACTGTTTTTTGACAATAAATTGATGAAGACCTTCACTGAAGACTAAGAATTATAAAACCCCACAAAAGTTGAAAGAAGATATGTCAAAGAAGAGCATCTTGACTATATAAGTACGTACTACTTTTGATAGACATTTTTGACACAGGAATGCCAAAAATCAAATACTGATAAGTAGCCTAGAAATTATAAAGAGGCCTGTAAGGGGATATTGTTTTGCATATATGGTGCAATGAGGTCCATGTTTGATTATCATGTCCTTTATTAGATCCAAACTGATCCTGGGGAATTGGAGTGTCATCTGCACTAGGTGTCGGGGGAAGCCCAAATTCCATCCTGCATTAACAGGTTACTGAGATATACTAGTAAAGCATGGAGTTGTTTCTTTGCCTCCCCTGTTTTCCAAAAAATGTTCTTTGTATCAGTGTTTTCAGTGATGTTGAAAGCACTAGCGCTTTAAGCCTTTTGCCCAGTGTCCAAGGTTTCTTGGCTTAAACAACTACACCAAAAAAAATATTAAAATTCTTCCTTGCTCACAGTGCCCAGGAAATCATTAGGTTCTATCCACAACCCTGCTCCACAGGTAGTGCTCATTTTGGCTTGGACAGATATCTAGTTCTTACAATTGGTTTTTGCTTCGAATGCCTAAAATGGAAAGATTTCTCTTAGGATTGGGAAGTGGCTCGGCTTTGTAGAGGTGAATAGTAGAGAAGAGCGAAATTTTTCAGGTCCCTGCTTATTTGGTAAGCTATAGCGCTTACCAAATAAGCTACAGCAGGAACTCGGATACATGGAAGTGCAGGCTGATCAGCTGATCCGTGCTGAACCTGCATGTGTCGCAGCTGTGTCACAGTTGCAGCACATGCATGTAGAGTCCATTACACAGGCTGTCTATGTGTGGTGCCCCTGAGGGTCCAGTCGCCACAGAGGTACTGCACCTCAGACCGCATTACCTGGGACTGACATACTAGCATCCAACACCACACCACTCCAGGCCAGGGGATCTGGGTGGACCCTATTGAGGGAAAGCCCGATCTCAGGCTGGAGGGAGAGCTACTGTAGGTAGAGGGTGTGGGTGGAGTGTGAGAATTGGTGGGGAGGAGTTGATCGGAGCAGACGTGAAGAAAGGAGCTCCAGTGAGAGAAGATGTCCTAGGGGCCAGGGAAGTGAAGAATTCACCCTTGGCGCCCGAATCCATGCTGACCATAGTCAGGTGTAAGGACCAGGTCGCAGAGGGGACCGGTACCAGACTAGTGGAGGAACTGCAAGTCTCAGCTAGCAAACCGGAGGCTGTAGTATCTGCATGTGCTACAGCCTAATCCACACAGAATTGCTAAAAAGGCAGCCACATAGGGTCAAGGGGACCAAGAGGACATCGCCTGACAGAACCTGAGGCTGCTGGCTTGGGACACTGTGTGTGAGGCGCAGGGCAGGAGGGTGAAGCCAGCGCAGAGAGACGGCCTGGAAAGGTACACAAGGAAGGGACTCTTGGAAAAGTGCACCCAAATTACTTGAGAGCTGGCTGGACCACAGACCCTGAAGACACAGCACCCGGCTGAAGACTGTGACCAAACAAACTGAGTAAAGTGAGAAAACTGCATCCTGCTGTGTTTTCAGAATTATTACTGCATCACCTGCCCTGCACTACACCAGTTCATTATTGACTTTAACACTTTAACTGCCCTGGGGCTTAGCTCTACCCGTGAAGAGCTGTAACATCTCAGCTGCATCACCAACCGCCCCAGTGGACCTGAATTGCAGTGTTGGCCATTTTCCTATTGCTGAATACCACAGGTGGCGTCACAAACTGATTCCCTATAAACTTTATTCCCCTTCATTTCAAATTTCATTGGACGCCCAGGGCCACGGACTGGGTCACAACTGCCGTGACAACTCCCGAAGAACTGTTGGTCCCGGCCCGAGTACCCCACGGCCCTAGCGGGTGCCCCGCTTGCTTGTGCTTTGACTGTCTCATAGCCGTGACACATGCAGTTGCAGCGCCGATCAGCCGGCGCACTCCATGTTTCCACCGCTCCAAATCTTCTCAGACATTCATGCAGAGGAACAATTACACTGTTCTGGAATGACCATCCCAGTCCCCAGACCTGAATATCATTGAACATCTGTGGGATCATTTGAAGAGGGCTGTCCATGCTCGGCGACCATCAAACATAACTGAACTGGAATTGTTTTGTAAACAGGAATGGTCAAAAATACCTTCATCCAGGATCCAGGAACTCATTAAAAGCTACAGGAAGCGACTAGAGGCTGTTATTTTTGCAAAAGGAGGATCTACTAAATATTAATGTCACTTTTCTGGTGGGGTGCCCATACTTATGCACCTGTCAAATTTTGTTTGAATGCAGATTGCGCATTTTCTGTTAGTACAATAAACCTAATTTCATGGCAGAAACATTACTGTGTCCAACAGTTATTAGATATATGAAACTGAAATAGCTGTTGCAAAAAACCCAATTTTTATAAAACATTAAGCTTAAGATTAATAGGGGTGCCCAAACTTTTTCATATAACTGTATGTAGGACTATGAGGGGCACATTATACTATATGGAGTACTATGAGGGATGCATTATATTACAGTATATGTAGGACTCTGGAGGGTGCATTATACTGTATTATACAATGTGAAGGACTATGGAGGTGTATTATACTGTATAGAGGACTATGATTGTGCATTATACCATATGGAGGACTACGGGATGTATTATACTATTGGGAGGACTGTGGGCTGTGCATTATACTATATGGAGGACTATGGGGAGTGCATTATACTTATGATATGCGGCCCCATGACTTCTATGTACGCCCCTGGTGAGTGTAATGGTTTTTTTAAATACATTAAAGAACAGCGGTAGAACGGGGACATATGTACCAGCATGGGGCTCAGGATAAGAGACATATACCAGGATGGGGGGCGGTCCAAATCTTGCATAGGGGGCCCATCAATGAGATTGAGAGCAGGGACCGATATGAATGATGACATTAGCTGTTCCATGGTGTGTGTAAGATATATAGGTAATTAAAATATATTAAAAAAGATCATAGAAGTATCAATCAATATATAAGAGCAAATGATTTTTCATGGAATGAAAATTCAACTAGTGGATGAAAATTTCAAACGCTAACAATAATGTTTCCCGATAATGACAGAGTGATAACAGAAGGCTACATTTACTGTTCCTTGTTAAATTCCATCTAACACGCCTGGATTAAACTTATCTATTTTTATTTCCTTTATTAATGTGTATAGGTACCTTCATTAGCCGATCACTGACCGCTTATTTGGCAGAAGGCTGTTACTCCTGACCCCCATTCATGTGTTTGGCTGAGCATGCAAGTGTTTTTAATGGAGTGGAATAAGCTGCTACTAGACACCTGAAATAGTCAGATATTAAAATTGAACATGTGTGATCTGCCTTTTTTTCTAAAATATCTGTTGGGGGAGAGTTAAGAGGCGTCAATAATTATTAGATAATTGTCCAGTTTTCTGGGTTCACCTGACTCCTGCATTTTGGCCTTAAAACGGTCGGCCCAATTTCTATATTTAACATCTATCCAGTATCCACAAGTTAGGTGATAAGTTTCTGATCAGTGATGGTTTGACCATAGGTAACATATGTACCCAGGCCTGAGAAGGCTTTAGTGGCTAAACAGTACTATAAATGACACATGGCAGGGTTGAGGTGTGTGCTCCTAGAGATTTTCCGGAACTTGAAGATACACCACTGCTAGGCAAACATACCATTGGGGCAACCCAGGGCGTGAAAGGTAAGAGGGCCCATTTCCACCTCCAAAAATATGTGGAATTGTGCATTAAGATGAGTTATTGGAAAATAGGGCCCATATACCATTTCTGTTCAGGGGTCATTTTCTGTCTGTGTCCACCATCACACCTCTGAAAATGGTTGTACATTGACATTATATTGGTTTGTCTCAGATATTAACTGACAACATTCACTGGATGTAATATGACCATCTGATAACGTGTAGCTAAGTGTAACCAGGGCCAGAAAATACAAACTGTAGATCGTCAGCATATTATTATTATTATTATTATTATTTATTTATATAGCACCATTGATTCCATGGTGCTGTACATGAGAAGGGGTTACATACAAGTTACAAATATCACATACAGTAAACAAACTAACAATGACGGACTGATACAGAGGGGCGAGGACCCTGCCCTTGCGGGCTTACATTCTACAGGATTATGGGGAAGGAGACAGTAGGTTGAGGGTTGCAGGAGCTCCGGTGTTGGTGAGGCGGTAGCTCCGGTGTTGGTGAGGCGGTAGCTCCGGTGTTGGTGAGGCGGTAGCTTCGTTGGTGATGAGGCAGCAGCGGTGTCAGTGCAGGCTGTAGGCTTTCCTGAAGAGATGAGTTTTCAGGTTCCGTCTGAAGGATCCGACTGTGGTTGATAGTCGGACGTGTTGGGGCAGAGAGTTCCAGAGGATGGGGGATATTCGGGAGAAGTCTTGGAGGCGATTGGATGAGGAGCGAATAAGTGTGGAGGAGAGAAGGAGGTCTTGGGAGGACCGGAGGTCACGTGAGGGAAGATATCGAGAGATTAGTTCAGAGATATATGGAGGAGACAGGTTGTGGATGGCTTTGTAGGTCAGTATTAGCAATTTGAACTGGATACGCTGAGGGAATGGGAGCCAGTGAAGAGATTTGCAGAGGGGGGAAGCGGAGGAGTAGCGAGGAGAGAGATGGATTAGTCGGGCAGCAGAGTTAAGGATGGACTGGAGAGGTGCAAGGGTGTTAGCAGGGAGGCCACAGAAAAGGATGTTGCAGTAGTCAAGGCGGGAAATGATGAGGGCGTGCACAAGCATTTTAGTAGATTGGGGGTTGAGGAAAGGACGGATCCTGGAGATATTTTTGAGCTGGAGGCGACAGGAGGTGGAAAGAGCTTGGATGTGTGGTTTGAAGGACAGGGCAGAGTCGAAGGTTACTCCGAGGCAGCGGACTTCGGGTACAGGGGAAAGCATGATGTCATTGACTGCGATAGATAGGTCAAGTAAGGAAGATTTGTGGGATGGAGGAAAGATGATGAGTTCAGATTTGTCCACATTGAGTTTGAGGAAGCGAGAGGAGAAGAAGGAGGATATGGCTGATAGGCACTCTGGGATTCTGGACAGCAGAGCGGTGACGTCTGGGCCAGAGAGGTAGATCTGAGTGTCGTCAGCATAGAGGTGGTACTGGAATCCATGGGACTTTATGAGTTGTCCCAAGCCAAGTGTATAGATTAAGAAGAGTAGGGGTCCTAGAACAGAGCCTTGGGGGACTCCAACAGAGAGAGGGTGGGATGAGGAGGTAGTATGGGAGTGGGAAACGCTGAATGTGCGGTTGGAAAGGTACGAGGCGATCCAGGATAGGGCGAGGTCTTTGATGCCAAAGGAGGAGAGGATCTGTAGTAGGAGGCAGTGGTCAACTGTGTCGAAAGCAGAGGACAGGTCTAGAAGGAGGAGTACAGAGTATTGTCCAGTAGCTTTGGCGGTAAGTAGGTCGTTAGTGATTTTGGTCAGGGCAGTCTCAGTTGAGTGATGGGGGCGGAAACCAGATTGTAGATTGTCGTACAACAAGTTAGATGAGAGGTGGGAGGAGAGTTCAGCATGGACGTGCTGCTCCAGGAGTTTGGAAGCAAATGGGAGCAGCGATATTGGGCGATAGCTGGACATAGCAGTTGGATCGAGGGTTGGCTTTTTAAGGATAGGCGTGATTGTGGCATGTTTGAACGCAGAGGGGAAGGTGCCAGAAGTTAGTGATAGGTTGAAGAGGTGGGTTAGGGATGGGATAAGTGTGGTGGTGAGGTTGGGGAGGAGGTGGGATGGGATGGGGTCGAGCGCACAGGTGGTGAGGTGGGATTTGGAGAGGAGACAATTAAGTCCCCCTTCAGTGATGTTGGATAGGGAGGTTATGGGGTTTGGGCATTGGTCTGGTATACAAAGGGGTTGTGGTGGTTGAACAATAAAGTCTTGCCTTGTCTGGTCGATCTTATTTTTAAAGTGTGTGGCAAAGTCCTCAGCAGAGATGAGGGAGGTTGGAGGGGGCAGTGGGGGGCGGAGGAGGGAGTTAAATGTTTTGAATAACTGTTTGGGGTTGTGGGATAGGGAAGATACGAGGGTTGTGAAGTAGGCCTGTTTAGCAGAGGTGAGTGCAGATTTAAAAGCGAGTGTTGCTTGTTTGAATACAGTGAAGTCGTCTTGCGAGTGTGTTCTCTTCCAACGCCGCTCCGCAACCCTGGACACTTGCCTTAGCTTTTTGGTGGTGTTATTATGCCAAGGTTGTCTATTGATACGTCGCGCTCTGCCATATTACTGAGGTCTTTGACCTTGCTCTCCAAGAACTCTTGTGTGAAGGTAAACAATTAACATTAGCCTTTCCCCTATAGTCAAGGATTCTCGAAGACTTTTCTCTCAGGTCTTAAAGGAACCTTTACTTTTGAATCGCAACATTCAAAATATCATTATTATTATTGATTCGATTTCTTTATCTCAGACATATTCCGCAGAGGGGACAATAGATTGGGATATACATCCCTCTGCAGAATGCGGTGTTCAGATGGGATACCACTCGTTGACATTGTGATTTAGGCCGGGGTCACACTAGACCGTAATACGGACAAGTGCAAGGCGATAAAAAATCGCATAGCACTCCTCCCAATGTTAATCAATGGGGCAGCTCTCATCATCCGATATTTTCTCGGCCGTATTCAGGATCCGAGTGAAATCGCAGCATGCTGCGATTGTCAGCGTTTCTCGGCCGAGAATCGCCAATGAAAGTCTATGGGGGTGAGAAAAAATCGCACAGCACACGGACCATCAGTGTGACTTGCGAGAAATTCTCAGGCATTGGGCAGGTGACAGGAAAGGCTCAGCCATTATTTGCTCATTTTGCAAGTGTGTGAGAAAATCTCACCATACGGATGCCATACGGATGTCACACGGATGTCACACGGATCATTTAATGCGAGAAAATCGCATCCTCGCACTGCACACTGATCATTGTTTTGGTAATATTTGTGCGATTCTCGTCCGTCAAAAACGGACCGTTTTTTTATACGTTGTGTGTGTCCCCGGCCTTATGCTGAGGATAGGTTCACACTCCTGTAGTTGTAAGTTCCATCATATTTACTGGAAGAGCAGGTGCTACACGCTCCGTTATAAAGACAGACACCCTAATGGAACCTAAAAACCTCGGATTATATTCAGTTGGTTCTGTCCATCACGGTTTGTCTTTGCCATGTGACAAATGGATTTCTTTTAGGAGTCTAATTTTTTTGTTCCTATAACAATACAAAAAAAAAAGAACCCTGAACGCCGACATGATCCTAGCTATATCTGATAATTTTTAGGCTTTCAGGATGCAGTATTTTGTTTCACTTAAGGCTACGTTCACATTTGCGTTGTGCGATGTTGCGTTCTTTTTTGCCGAAATTTGGACGCAAAAAAATGCAACTTGCTGCGTCCTCTGCGCCCCACGCTTGCCCGCATGCGTCGCAAAACGCAGCACAACGCATGTCCATGCGCCCCCTATGTTAAATATAGGGGCGCATGACGCATGCGTCACCGCGGTTGCGCCCGACGCAACGCAAATGTGAACGTAGCCTTACCCCTTCATGACAGGGCTATTTTCCGCCCATGCATGTTTTCCTCTCCTTCTTCCAAGACCCATAACTTGTTTTTTATTTTTCCATCCACATAACCATATGAGGGCTTGTTTTTTGTGGGATAAGTTGTACTTTTCAATTACATCGTTCATTTTATCATGTGATTTATTGGAACATGGGGAAAAATTTCAAACTGGGTTAAAATTGCAAAAACTGACCTGATAATATGATTTTTAAGTGGTGAAAAAAAAATTCGGAAATTTGTTTTACATTTTTTTTTGCTTTTGCCACCATTTTCCGAGACCCGTAACGTTTCCAATTTTTGGTCGATGGGGGCTGTGTGAGGGCTTATTTTTTGCGCCATGAGCCGACATTTTTTATGATACCATTTGGGGGTAGATGCAGTGCTTTGATCGCATCTCATTGCATTTTGTTGCAATATTGCGGTGACCAATAAAAATGTAATTCTGATGTTTTGATATTTCTCTCATTATGCTGTGTACCTGTCTTATTAATTTATTTTATATTTTGATGGATCAGACACTTACGGACGTAGCGATACCAAATATTTGTGTTTTTTTTATTTCTTTATTTTTAATGCGGGAAAATGATTTGAACTTTTGTTTTTTATTTTTTTCATATTTTTAAAAACATTTTTTGTCACTTTCTATTGTACTTGTTGCTCTTTTAAGGACTTGAACCTGTGTTTGTCTGATTTCTTCTACTATATACAGCAATAGTGATATAGTACAACTGTGTGTGTAGTAAAAATCATGATCCATAAACAGCAACTCAATGCTGGCTTTCACAGGAGTATTGTAATGACAGGCACGGAGGTCATCAGCAGACCTCCGGCTGCCATGGCAAACAATCGGCGCCTCACGATCACATCAAAGGCACGCTCCCTACCAGCGCATGTTAAATGCCATTGTCAGAGATTGACAGCGGCACTTAATGGACTAACAGCGGTGGGTGGAACTCCCTTCCACCCGCGGCTTTTAGAGGCAGATGATAGCTGCATGCCAGGAAAGATGTGAACCCGCATCAAAGTCAAGGATCTGGCATATGACGTAACTGTATGTCATATGTCGGGAAGGGGATTAACGATTTACTTAGATTATCTTCTTTGCGGGTGGGGACGTGGGAATTTTTTTTTTTTTGCTTTCCATTATATTTTATCTATAAATAACATTATAGATATATTAATTTTGCATATAAAAATGGCAGTTATTCTTTTAATGGTACTTGTGTTTTTGTCCAGATATATTTTATATGCATACTGTATAAACATCCACTTGTTCACACAAATATACTTAGCATAGTGTTTATAGTATATCTGTGTGCTCTTGTATACACACTTTATGCACACTGTATACACACACAAAAAAAAGAAAGCTAAATCTCTGACAGCACAGACCATGAAGAAGATTTCTCACTTCAGGTCTTCACCATGTTCCTCTGGAGCTTCCCCTCCTGCTAACACCGACTTCAGAACTTACCGTAACTGTCGTAGGAGTGCTGGAGAGAAGGACACGATCTCAGTAGTTTTCATATTTCTGCAGTTCTCATTGCACTACTCTCCTGGCTTCACTTGCACAGCCTGAGACTCTACAGCAGGTCCGTGCTGGTGGCCTTTATTACTACTGTGAGGCTCCTGGAGCAGGGAAGTTAGATGTATGCTCAACTTTTCTCCCCTCTTCTGATGGAAACGAAATGGCAAAGCATAAATCGGACATGTGCTGTTTGCTGGAAGAGAGATGTTGTCGGAGTCAGGGGCCTACCTGAGGATCCATCGACTTCCTGGTGGGCCAGTCCAAGCCTCACTACAATCCAACATAAGTGATGTTTCAGTCTGTGGCTTAGATCTTCATCAGACTGATTTGCTAAATGGAAATACCTAAGTGCCAAGAAGAGAGAGGACCTTGGTCGCAAGCTTACTATTTATATGGAAATAGGAGGGACACAAAAGATAAAAAGTGTTGTGTGTGGTCCTGTCATCATTATAATAAATAAGAGGATTCAAAAAACACTGAACCAGACATCAGCCATTATTTGTATATGTCGAGATAAAAAGTATTATTAAAGGGGTATTCCCATCTACAAGATCCTATCCCGATATGTTGTAGATATAATAATAATATTAACAAATATGTCAAATTAGAAATGTAGTATAGTTCTTCTGTTTTGCTGTCACTTTCCCCATGTGCAGGGCATTGCAGTAGCTTAGGTATCCATAGTTATGACCACTCAAAGTTTCAGAGGCCAGGGGGTTCCTCATAATTTTTAAATTCAAAGATCCATCAGAGAAATTCCTCAATTAAAGCTTTGCATCACAATAAAAAGAAGGGTGATACATAAAATCTACTAGCAGCACTTACTTCTTCACAAGTCTAAACATAAGATAAAAAATAAATGAGCAAATACCCTGCAGTTAATAAATAGCAATAGTGCATTAAAATAATAAAAGGTAGCTAGTTAACATAATTTTGATTGAAAAAAACAAAATCTATACCACCACGTCACGGTGACCCTAATCAGGATGGTCCCAATAATAAATAATAATAATAATCTTTATTTATATAGCGCCAACATATTCCGCAGCGCTTTACAGTTTAACAGTATCAAACACAAGAGTCATAAGTAACAACGTTAACAATACAATAATTAAAGCGAAATAAGACGACTCTACTCGTAAGAGCTTACAATCTACAATGAGGTGGGGGAGATACAAAGTACAGGTGTGTATTTACAATGATGTATTTACAATGATGGTCCAGCCATCTTCAGGGGGTGGGGGATAGATGGAAGTAGTGAATGGGCTACACACACAAACATAACATGACTTTGATTACTGAATGTGATAGGCCGCTCTGAACAAATGTGTTTTGAGCAAGCGCCTAAAACTATGTAAATTGTGGATGGTCCTAATATCTTGGGGTAGAGCATTCCAGAGGATTGGAGCAGCACGGGAGAAGTCTTGGAGTCGGGAGTGGGAGGTACGGATTAGTGCAGAGGTTATTCGAAAATCATTTGCAGAGCGCAGCGGTCGGTTAGGCCGATAGACAGAAATGAGGGAGGAGATGTAAGGGGGTGCCGCACTGTGGAGAGCTTTATGGGTGAGAACAAGTACATGAATTGTATCCTTTAATGAATGGGCAGCCAGTGTAACGACTGGCGAAGAGCGGACGTGTCTGAGTAATGACTAGCCAGATGGACGACCCTGGCTGCTGCATTAAGGATGGACTGGAGAGGGGAAAGTCGAGTAAGGGGGAGGCCAATTAATAGAGCATTACAGTAGTCCAGGCGGGAGTGGATCAGGGTGACAGTGAGGGTTTTTGTTGTTTCCATGGTGAGAAAAGGGTGGATTCTAGAGATGTTCTTTAGGTGTAAGCGGCACGAGTGGGCAAGAGATTGTATATGGGAGGTGAAGGAGAGATCAGAGTCAAACATAACACCCAGACAGCGCGCCTTCCTCCGAGGTGTTATTATGGTGCCACCCACGGAGAGGGAAATGTCAGATTTAGAGAGGTTAGTAGAAGGCGGGAGCAGAAGAAGTTCAGCTTTGGAGAGGTTGAGTATCAGATAGAGAGTGGACATGATGTTGGAGACTGCAGACAGTCAGTGGCGTTCTGTAGTACAGCAAGGGTAAGGTCAGGGGATGACGTGTATAGTTGGGTGTCATCGGCATAAAGATGGTACTGAAAGCCAAATCTGCTGATGGTCTGTCCAATTGGGGCCGTGTAGAGAGAGAACAGAAGGGGGCCAAGGACTGAGCCCTGAGGTACCCCGACAGTGAGAGGAAGAGGAGATGAAGTGGAGCCAGAGAACAGAACACTGAAGGAGCGGTCAGAAAGATAGGAGGAGAACCAGGAGAGAGCAGTGTCCTTAATGCCTAGTGACTGGAGCCTAGAGAGTAGGAGAGGGTGGTCAACAGTGTCGAAAGCCGCAGAAAGGTCGAGAAGAATGAGAAGAGAGTCATATGTCAAATGATGTAAATGTGAATCTTTTTTATTTTTATCTTAGGTTTTGTCTGTTTAATGGCCAGTGTGAACCTGAGCCTACAAATTGCATTCACACCAACTTTTTGTTTCAGGTTTTTGCATCCTGTGCAAATAAGGATGTGGCCTCCCTTTTCTGTTAGCTGCATGGACATTACGTTTATATAGTTTCTTATGACTGGGTGTCCATTATCCGGGTCTCGTTCCTGCTGGGCCCTTATTCACATTTCCGTCATTTGACATTAATAAGGTTTTAATACTAGAGGTTAGGACTGTCCAAAATAGGGACACCTTGATGCAGTAGATTGGTTTAATTTTTTTTTTAATTGAAAATTATCTTAATTAAGTACCCTATGTTATTTCCATGCACTATTGCTATCTATTTACTGCAGGGTTTTAGCTAATTTTATTTTTATCTTAGGTTTTTTCTGTTTAGTGACCATTGTGAACATGCGCCTACACGTTGTTTGCATGCATACCAATTTTTTATTCTAGTTCGTCTTTTTTTTTCACAAATCTGACAGCAGAATGGATCTTTACCTCTGGCTTTTTGCAAAAGAAACCAGATGTTTGAAAACATAAACATTTAAAAGGAGAAAAATGCATTAATTATTTTAGAATTGATTGAAATAAAGTATAATATCTGTGAATTTATCAAAAATCTAATCTTTAAAAATGCAGTAGAGGCTGCTTACTACTGTCTCGGCAGGATGATGGAAGTCAATGACTACGGCAATCCTTGTCTCCTACTTTGAGCTGCATTTAAATAAAGGGATTACTAATTTATTAATTTTACATTATTAACTTTAATTTATACAGTTGGCCGTGTATCCTTTTTTTATGCATTACGGAAGTCATGCTTTAAGGCCATCAATCATAATAAACTTTTTTGTAGGATTTTCAGACATAGCTAATTATTAAATACTATATTGTTTTTAAGCTATAAGAATGTAACACGGTTCATCTATAATATAACGCTGGGAGCGTCACTCTGTCCGAAGCCTTTATAGACTGCGCAGGCGCAAGCGCCGGCGCAGTCTGAGCCTCACAGAGTGTCGCTCCCGGGAGATCGCGGTGTGCGTTCACACTGAACGCACACCGCGATCTCCAACAGAGTAGCAGGGACCGCCAGGAGGGTGAGTATCGGCCATATTCACCTGTCCTCCGTTCCACCGCTGAGCGCCGCCATCTTCCCGGTCTTCGGCCTGTGACCTTCAGTTCAGAGGGCGCGATGACGTGCTTAATGCGCGCCGGCGCCGCCCTCTGACTGAATAGTCACAGCCAGGAGACCGGGAAGATGGCGGCGCGCAGCGCTGGAACCGGACAGACAGGTGAGTATAGGAAGTGCTGGGGGGCCTGAGCTGGCGGCGATACCGGCACCTGACAGGATGGGGACGCAGGATGGTTGCAGCACATACCAGGATGGGGACGCAGGATGGGGGCGCAGGATGGTTGCAGCACATACCAGGATGGGGACGCAGGATGGGGGCGCAGGATTATTGCAGCACATACCAGGATGGGGACGCAGGATGGGTGCAGCACATACCACGATGGGGACGCAGGATGGTTGCAGCACATACCAGGATGGGGACGCAGGATAGTTGCAGCACATACCAGGATGGGGACGCAGGATGGTTGCAGCACATACCAGGATGGGGACGCAGGATGGTTGCAGCACATACCAGGATGGGGACGCAGGATGGGGGCGCAGGATGGGTGCAGCACATACCAGGATGGGGACGCAGGATGGTTGCAGCACATACCAGGATGGGGACGCAGGATGGTTGCAGCACATATCAGGATGGGGACGCAGGATGGGGACGCAGGATGGGTGCAGCACATACCAGGATGGGGATGCAGGATGGGTGCAGCACATACCAGGATGGGGACGCAGGATGGTTGCAGCACATACCAGGATGGGGACGCAGGATGGGGCGCAGGATGATTGCAGCACATATCAGGATGGGGACGCAGGATGGTTGCAGCACATACCAGGATGGGGACGCAGGATGGTTGCAGCACATACCAGGATGGGGACGCAGGATGGGGGCGCAGGATGATTGCAGCACATACCAGGATGGGGACGCAGGATGGGGACGCAGGATGGGTGCAGCACATACCAGGATGGGGATGCAGGATGGGTGCAGCACATGACAGGATGGGGACGCAGGATGGTTGCAGCACATACCAGGATGGGGACGCAGGATGGGGACGCAGGATGATTGGAACACATACCAGGATGGGGACGCAGGATGGGTGCAGCACATACCAGGATGGGGATGCAGGATGGGTGCAGCACATGACAGGATGGGGACGCAGGATGGGGGTGCAGGATGATTGCAGCACATACCAGGATGGGGACGCAGGATGGTTGCAGCACATACCAGGATGGGGACGCAGGATGGGGGCGCAGGATGATTGCAGCACATACCAGGATGGGGACGCAGGATGGAGACGCAGGATAGGTGCAGCACATACCAGGATGGGGATGCAGGATGGGTGCAGCACATGACAGGATGGGGACGCAGGATGGTTGCAGCACATACCAGGATGGGGACGCAGGATGGGGGCGCAGGATGATTGCAGCACATATCAGGATGGGGACGCAGGATGGGGACGCAGGATGGGGACGCAGGATGGGTGCAGCACATACCAGGATGGGGATGCAGGATGGGTGCAGCACATACCAGGATGGGGACGCAGGATGGTTGCAGCACATACCAGGATGAGGACGCAGGATGGGGGCGCAGGATGATTGCAGCACATATCAGGATGGGGACGCAGGATGGTTGCAGCACATACCAGGATGGGGATGCAGGATGGGTGCAGCACATACCAGGATGGGGACGCAGGATGGTTGCAGCACATACCAGGATGGGGACGCAGGATGGGAGCGCAGGATGATTGCAGCACATACCAGGATGGGGACGCAGGATGGGGACGCAGGATGGGTGCAGCACATACCAGGATGGGGATGCAGGATGGGTGCAGCACATGACAGGATGGGGACGCAGGATGGTTGCAGCACATACCAGGATGGGGACGCAGGATGATTGGAGCACATACCAGGATGGGGACGCAGGATGGGTGCAGCACATACCAGGATGGGGACGCAGGATGGGTGCAGCACATGACAGGATGGGGACACAGGATGGAGCAGCACATGACAGGATGGGGACGCAGGATGGAGCAGCACATACCAGGATGGAGACGATATACCAATATAAATGCTCGCCACCCGGGCGTAGAACAGGTTCAATAGCTAGTTCTATATATTAGTAATGAGGAATTTCTGCTCTAGAACAGCTCACTGGTCATAGTCATAGTGCAATACAAATACCTACAGAGCTAGGATACGGCAAAACAATCATCTCTGTCTCAAAGGTTACCTGTAGTAATATACTAACCTAATATAGCAGTGGTATGTTCTAGTAGTTTAAGGTGAACACTACACACAAACTGTAATCGTTGCCATTCCAATTGGAATGAGCCAAATACTAACAAATACTTGGAGACCACCACATGCGTACTCGGGAAAACCCAAGCAACAAGTACTCTCGCTCATCACTAATTAGCATATATACATAAGGTGAATCAGATGAAGTACTTGAGCGACAAAATTAAGAGACGCTTCTGAGTCATTTTAATGCAGAGTATTACCATTTACGCTTCCCAGATGAACGGACCACTTAAGCCATCCACAAAAAAACAAAACTACATTTTCATACCGCGTATTAAAATAACTCAAATATTCTGCGACCTTGATAAAGACCTGGAATGGGTTAAAGCGTCTCTTAACTTTGTCTCTCAGAAACGTTATCCGATTTATTTTATGTACATGCGCTAATCAATAAAATCACCTTGCAAAGTGTCAACTTTGAGAATGCGGTAGATTTGTTTTTCTTCAAATATGTTTGCGCAAGACAAAACGAAAGAATTAGAGAATAAAATCCAGCAATTTTTGATCAGTACTATTAAAACACATATGGAAGCAGCAAAACTAGCTAAGAAGAGCAACTTGCATACATGACCACCTGCCCCCGATTTGTGACTGGATAGGATCGCAGAACAACTATAAAGAAGAATGGAAGACGGAGAACCCTATAGGTGCCAAAGTAATGAAGGCCCCACGGACGCTGGCCCTATATGCGTCTCTTATGATCCAGCCCTGAGCAATGCACCAGTTAATTAAAGGGGCTGTCAGGGCAAAAAGAAAAGTTCTCAAGGGAACTGTAAAAAATAAACTAAGTGATATTCCCCTGTTGGCACCCACCTGGATCTGGCCCAGGTTGCAACATGATCAATGTTGCTGCTGGAGACCTCACCATTCCACCAGCAGCAATACTTCCGTGTCCTGTGATTGGGGGCAGGGCATAAATGATGTTAGTCCACAGTTACACATCTGTTTTAAGTGTCAATGTGAAAAAAATCAGATAAACAAAAGGATAGGAATTCACATTCAGATCTGAGATTTTCATGAATAGGTGATAAGATCCAGAAATTCTATGGGTAATTAGTGCTGTCCGATAAAAAAATCAGGCATCAAATGGATACTTCACACATGAATGAAGCCTTATTCTTGTTAAAGTCAGTTGACTGCTGCAGTCAATCACAAGCATCAGTCCTATTGCTGGTGGCATGGTGTCGTCTCATCTTCCTGGGCCAGCATAGACCACAGAGTGCCCTGGGCTGGAACCATGTGGCTGCTGTGGGAGAGTATTGTAACACCCCAGGTGACCGGTTGCTACAGTGATATTGCCTTCCTTTTGGGGAGGGTAATATTATGCTTGGAGGCAAGGAGGATCCCCTTCACCAGATAAAGCACCCACACACAACACATTCCAAATCCAGGCCAGAAGGGGGAACTCAGAACCCGGATTCAGGGGAGCTTCCCCAGCTTGATGTGTTCTGGTCTGAAGGAGAAGTTAGGCAGTTGGTGAGAGACAGTGGACAGAGAAGGAAGTTTGGATCTGAGCGCAGACAGAGGAGCCATGCAGCCAGGATTTGAGCTGCAGCTCCAGGAAGGAAGGAGAACCCGAGGGATTGAATGTGGTAGAGCTATTGTGGGAAGGAGCAGAGGAGAGATAAAGGGCTCAGAGGGGAACTGTGACTGGGCACCCTATGAGCCAGAACGCAGAAACCGGGCACCAGGAGCCCGAGGTCGTGTCGCTCTCCAGGATGCACGACAGAACTGGTGGGCTAAGAACTGTATGTGATTTGCCCGCACCACACCTGAAGACGCAGCAGCACCTAAAGGGCCCGAATCATGATAGAGACCCTGTAAAATGGCTCAAGCTGCCCGCCATACAGGTACCTGTCCCAGGACAGGGGAAAAGAGGGGTAATTTGCAAGCAAACTTCAGGCAGCAGGGACGTCGCACACCAGCGTTAGCAGGAAAGGCTCACGGATCTCAACTGGAAAAGGGATTAATCTATTGCCTCCAGGCCAGCCACACCACCGCGACACCTGTACCTGGTACCCTGGACTGAGGCTGACTGCTACCATCAGTAAACCAGGTAAAGACTGCAAACCTATGTCCTGGTTCTTTAGTATACCATCCACCACACCATCTGTGCCATACACCTTGGTAGCCCTGGGGACCCCGCTTCACCTGTGGGAAGCGTCACCATCTTGCTGCATAACATCACCCCAGAGGACCCCTTTAAGCAGCGTCGGTCCCTACTGATTGAAAACCACAGGTGGCGTCACGAACATAGACTTTATTACCAAATTCCATTTAAAGTCCTTTCCCCTTTAAGCGAGCGCCCAGATCCACAGACCGGGTCACAGCCACCGTGACATCCCCTTTAAGTGCGACTGGACATGGTGCCGAGTACCCCACTGCCCAGGCGGGCGACTCAGTATCACTTAGTTTGCACTTGTGTTATAGCGACAAGCTCGTGATACTGTTGAAAAACCCGTCCTAGTCATTTATTTTGCTGTCAGCGTTTTTTGGAACATTGTTCAGCATTTTTGTTATTCCTTTAACCCCTTACCGGCATCGGACGTACTATACCGTCCGATGCCGGCTCCCCTGCTTTGATGCAGGGCTCCGCGGTGAGCCCGCACCAAAGCCGGGACATGTCAGCTGTTTTGAACAGCTGACATGTGCCCGTAATAGGCGCGGGCAGAATCGCGATCTGCCCGCACCTATTAACTAGTTAAATGCCGCTGTCAAACGCAGACAGCGGCATTTAACTACCGCTTCCAGCCGGGCGGCCGGAAATGACGTCATCGCCGACCCCCGTCACATGTCCGGGGGTCGGCGATGCGTCTCCATTGTAGCCATAGAGGTCCTTGAGACCTCTATGGTTACTGATTGCCCGTCGCTGTGAGCGCCACCCTGTGGTCGGCGCTCACAGCATACGTGCAATTCTGCTACATAGCAGCGATCAGCAGATCGCTGCTATGTAGCAGAGCCGATCGTGCTGTGCCTGCTTCTAGCCTCCCATGGAGGCTATTGAAGCATGGCAAAAGTTAAAAAAAAAAGTTTAAAAAAATGTGAAAAAAATAAAAAAAACATAAAAGTTTAAATCACCCCCCTTTCGCCCCAATCAAAATAAATCAATAAAAAAAATATCAAATCTATGCATATTTGGTATCGCCGCGCTCAGAATCGCCCGATCTATCAAATAAAAAAAAGTATTAACCTGATCGCTAAACAGCGTAGCGGGAAAAAAACTCAAAACGCCAGAATTACGTTTTTTTGGTCGCCGCGACATTGCATTAAAATGCAATAACGGGCGATCAAAAGAACGTATCTGCACCGAAATGCTATCATTAAAAACGTCATCTCGGCACGCAAAAAAAAGCCCTCAACCGACCCCAGATCACGAAAAATGGAGACGCTACGAGTATCGGAAAATGGCGCAATTTTTTTTTTTTTTTAGCAAAGTTTGGAATTTTTTTTCACCACTTAGATAAAAAATAACCTAGTCATGTTTGGTGTCTATGAACTCGTAATGACCTGGAGAATCATAATGGCAGGTCATTTTTAGCATTTAGTGAACCTAGCAAAAAAGCCAAACAAAAAACCAATGTGGGATTGCACTTTTTTTGCAATTTCACCGCACTTGGAATTTTTTTCCCGTTTTCTAGTACACGACATGCTAAAACCAATGATGTCGTTCAAAAGTACAACTCGTCCCGCAAAAAATAAGCCCTCACATGGCCAAATTGACGGAAAAATAAAAAAGTTATGGCTCTGGGAAGGAGGGGAGCGAAAAACGAACACGGAAAAACGAAAAATCCCCCGGTCATGAAGGGGTTAAGCAATTAAGAAAATGTCAGCATCTTTTTTGGCAGAGATGCTAAAAAAAAAGTTGGAAGGGACCTCCTGGCTCATCATTTTTTGTGACTTTCCAGAATTGCAATAAAACCACAGCTTTGTTTTTGGAAAACTAATGACCAAAAAACGCATCGCAAGCACATCATGTAAACACAGACTGGAACATTAAAAGAAGATGAAGAGCATGAACATATGAACAGCAAGTCATTTTTACATAGAAATGAACAGATTCATTCTTTTAAACACATTTTTAGCATTTTTTACTATGTGTTTTAAACACACAAAATGGCAGAAAAAGATGCAGTGTGAATATACCTTAAGGTTAAGTTCTCGTGTTTCATGATTTTTTTTTATTTCTGCACCAATTAGTTAAATTAGGTTGCTTATTGCTTTTTTTACATATGCATTTTCACCGGTTTTTCTGCTGCGATTTTTGTCTCCTTTTGATGTGTCATGTTTAAAATTATAAAAAGATGTTTTTGATACTGACTGTTCTTAGTTTTGATAAAACTTTATTAATAAAATCATGTATGGATTACCTGTGCGTTTAGTGTTTCCGCTGCGGAAACTCACTAAAAGCACATAAGTGCGGACTTTCCTTATTTCTACAATATCTTCAATATCAGGAATATCTTCAAATAAAACTCATATCTGCTTCATGAGAAACTGAAATGTTGCGGATTTTAATATCAGAACGCAAATCAGTTTACGCACAGTAAAAAAAAAAGCACAGTGCGCACGAGATTTCTATAAATCGCATTCGCTTTAGGCTACGTTCACATTTGTGTTGTTGGGCGTTGCGTCGGCGACGCAACGCACAACGCATGCAAAACGCATGCAAAAACGCATTGTTTTGTGACGCATGCTTCCATTTTTGGCTTGATTTTGGACACAAAAAATGCAACATGCAGCGTCCTCTGTGCCCTGACGCTTGCGCCAAAAATGACGCATGCGTCACAAAATGCAAGACAACGCATGTCCATGCGCCCCCTTGTTAAATATAGGGGCGCATGACGCATGCGTCGCTATGCGTCGCCGAACCTGCGCCCGACGCAACGCAAATGTGAACGTTGCCTTACTGGTACTGTAAGACCCTGCGTTTTGCACAGCGAAAATATTCAGCATAATATAAGAGAGAAGTGTGAAAAAGTTCCCGGCTAAGATCGGAATTTTTCTTTTAATTGATTCCCCCATGGTAAAACGTTTGTAAACCACTGTCCCAGTGCTATCATTATTCTTATTAATATTATGGAGTTGCCCAAAGACATATTTTTTACAATCTATTGTGCTTTCAAGAGCTTCCCCTATGTTTATCCCATTTACATAAGAAAAGAAAGCCTTCTCTGTTTTCTATATAATGCCTCTTTCAACCAGTAACTAATAGGCTTGTGTTATAATTATTTCAACGTCTCCGCCGTGCACCGCTTTGTTTTCTATAGGGAAGGAATTATTTGCTAAATTTAAAAAAAAAAAAAAAAAAAAATGGATCTGATTTAGGGATCTCAAAAAAGTTTTGAACTTTTAAAAATTGCACTTCCATAAACTGAACACTAGATGGCAATCAATATGATTCCAAGTTTATATGGGAAGAAAAAAAAAACCCCAAACTTCCAAAACTTTCACACGTCCGTGCCAATTTCCATAACTTTGTGGAGCTTTGAAGACCCTTGAGACAAACGTGTGACGAGGAGGGAGAACCTCATTGAAGGCCCACTGACATGACAAATTGAGAGCTTCATGGGGACCTTAAATGTGTCACTTTTCATGTCTTTTGATATGTAAATGGAACAGGACATACAATGGAAGGTTAAAATAGTATTTTGGTAATTCAAAGAGACTAAGAATAATAATTAAGATAAAAAAAAACCCTCCATGTGTGGTCATTCCAGTCTCTTTGGTGGAAAGGGAAGCTTTGGAGGAGCGCTGAGCGTGACCCAGCTATTTGTAATGGCGCACAACGCGGTTGATCTTCCTGCCGCCTTATCTGCATTCTTAGGACTGACAGCGATTATACAACCCGAGTGTTGTTATACATAATAGGAAGGGGAGCCAAGTAAAAAAAAAAAAAAATAGTATCCAAAGTGTAACGTATAAATTGTTAATCAGCGCTGATAAATATTTAGCCGTAGTGTTTAGAGAGCTTACGTCTGTACAGTGCCGCCTCACATCCACTGTTTACACAAGGAAACTCGGCTCTGCTAAGTCTCAGCTGCTGACAACTCCGGCGCTCTGTACAAATAGGGCCTGAACGGCGGACCCTAATCTCCTCCAGCATCACGCTGGTTAAAAGCACCAGATTTCCCCTCTTTTTATGAGCATTGTGCTCCTTTTCCGCTGTTTGCTTCCCACACGTAGAAAAAAAAAAATATTGGCCTCTTTATGGCTCCTTCTATAACGGATTACATTTTTATTCTGGCCAGATGTCAATTTTTTTTTTTACTTATTTTAATATGCCACGTTATAAGGATTTCCTGTCAGACCTTTGCTCAGTACTTGGGGTGAACGGACGATGAGAGAATATTCATGAAGGGGGTTAGATAAGGTTTAACCTTGATATTGAAATATTTAAATTGGTGAGAAATGAGGCCTAGTTCTAGGCCTACTTGTTTACAACAGGAACTGCATTTGTTTCCCCTAGCAACCAATCAGAGTTCAGCTTTCATTTAGTAAACAGCTCTGGTAAAATGAAAGCTGCGCTGTGATTGGTTGCTGTTGGCAACACAGACATTTTTTAGATAAATCTTTTGAGTCGCCCCACAGGCTTGAGGTTACTCGGTCCTGTGTTCACAGGGGAATGTCACGGTGGCTGCAACCCGGTCCGTGGCCCTGGGCGCCCATGTAAAAGGGAAAGGTCTTTAAAGGGATAAAGTTTATGTTCATGACTCCACCTGTGGTATTCGGTCAGTGGGGACCAACGCTGCTTTAAGGGGTCCGCTGGGGTGATGTTATGGCAGCTAGATGGTATATTTTCCCACAGGTGAAGTATATCCCCAGGGCTCCCGGTGTGTAGATAGTGGTATGGTGAGAGGTGCAGAGAAGAACGAGGACACAGGTTTGCAGTCTCTTTACCTGGTTTATTGTTGGTTTCAGCAGCCACAGTCCAGGGCACTGGATCACAGGGCAAGTAGAGTCCGGTCGGTTTGGAGGCAAGTCCAGCGTCCCCTTATCCAAGTGGATTATAGAAGCCTTACTTTGCGCTGTAGTGGTGTAGTCCCTTACTGCTAGAAGCTTCACATAAGGTCCTCACAGATGTTATCTCTCTCTCTCTGTCCCCCGGTTAGGATAGGACAAAACCCGTATGACTGGTTACTTGAGCCTGTTTATAGGGTCTCTTAGATGACCCGGCTCTGCGGGATGTCACCGTGCCTCCTGGGTGTTGGGTCGGACAGATAACGTGCAATTAGCTGTCCTGCCGGTCTCTGATGCAAGGCGTGGAGGTCCTTACAACGTCGGTGTTCCAGCTACCGGTGTTCTGTGCCTCAGAAGGAGGCAGCCTGTTCGGTGCTGGTCCCCTTCTGGTATCCTCTCTTGTGCTCTGCTTTCCTGCACGCTCTCTGCAATCAATTCTGCTTTCTAAATGTCTCTTTCCGGGAGCTGCAGCTCTGAGGGCATGCACAGCTCCATAAACCCTCTGTCCTCCTCAGACGAATGTCTGGAACTTTCTAACTTTCTCTACAGACTAGCAGTTATATATATATGGGGAGTCACCTAGTAAATAGGATCAAAAGCTCCCCCTGGTGGCCTGGAGTGTGAATGTGTTGCATGTTTGTGGTACCTGTTTACAGTTATCCTTTTTGCCTCCAAACGTAATACCACTCTCCCTGAGAGGAAAGCGACATTACTGTGACGACCAGGAACCTGGGTCACCACACTTTCACATTATGTTGCAATCTGTGACCCCCTGATGCTTATTTTTATGCCAGTAAGATGCACCAAATTCAATAAGAGACATGCGCCTCCTAAAGGAACTGGTGCACCTTTCAGCGTAAAATATGAACTCCAGTCAAAGATGCAAACTGTTTGATGAATGAGGGCCTAGGAATAGGGAAGTTATATAAAATACATGGATGGAAGAGCTTATCAGTGACAGCAGAGTTGTGTCCGTTAGATGTAACTGAGAAGAATATGTGATATAAGTATTTTCTATAGAGATGTAGAGGACTGCAGGTACATCAATTAAAGGGGTCGTCTGGACTTACGCTACAAGCCTGCAGTCACTTTATGTGACTGCAGATTTGTCAATCCTCACATCACGCACACTGCGCGTCGTCAGGATTTTCCAGTGCTGACACTGGGACCGAGTGGTGATATGACCGCAAGTATGTGACTCACATACTTCCAGCCACATTCCAGACAAGACTGTTGGAAACAGTCTAGTCAAATATGGCCAGAAGTATGCGAGTTGAGCAAGGCCTTGCATTGAGCAAGGCCACACCCATTTGGTCGGCAAATAACTGCATGTAAACAAATCACGTACTTGCGATCACATGCTGTAAAGGTTGGCCAAGGCCGTGGACGTGGCTGAGCTACTTGGGCTTTGCATGCCTTGGCCTCCCTCTACATAAACATCATATCCCTTCAACAGCTCACCTGCTGTTCCATTCTCTGCATTGGCAGGACTCCCCTGCAGCTCCTGTAGGGCTGTTTCAGCAACTTGTGGAAATAGGGAAACACAGTCCAAGTGCAACTTTAAACACAAAACTTTACTTGCATTTCTTCGCAACACATCCAGGCATGTTACATCGTTTACATCAGGTTCCATAGTAAACGTTACTTCAGCTTTCCCTCTATTCCTGCCTTTCTCACACGGCTCGAGCCTTGGACCTACCATCTCAAATGGCATTTCAGCATCCTCCCTGTCCAGATTCCTTGCCTCATGTGGGGGTTCCCTCAGCAGCTGTTTCGCCCCAGCTCCGAGGGCATCAGCCCATGCAATCATCTGCCACATGGCGAGCGACCTGCCCATCTTTCCTGCCATGTCTTCTTCTGCAGCTCCCACTTCGGTAGCTCGCACCTTCAACACGTCTGAAGCTGTAACTATCTGTTCTTACTTCTCTGGATGACTGGGCACAACACTTATCAACATTACGGGGTCTTACTTGTCATGATCCCAATGGCAGGGGATCACAAAAAGGACAAGCACAGATACAAACAAGCTCTAGGGCGATGGAACCTGAGCTGACCGCGACCCTGAACCTAACACACAAATAAAAGTAGCCGGGGAACGTGCCTACGATGATCCTAGACGTCTCGCTCCAGCCGAAGATCTAACTTCCCCTATCAGAAGAAACACAGACCTCTCTTGCCTCCAGAGAAATACCCCACAGCAAATAGCAGCCCCCCACATATAATGACGGTGAAATGAGAGGAAAGCACATACGTAGTATGAAAACAGTTTCAGCAAAATGAGGCCCGCTAAAGCTAGATAGCAGAGGATACAAAAGTGAACTGCGCGGTCAGCGAAAAACCCTTCAAAAAACCATCCTGAAATTACTTGAACTCATGTGCCAACTCATGGCACATGAAAAGCAATTTCAGCCCACTAGAGCAACCAGCAGCAGAGAATCACATATCTGCAGGCTGGACTAAAAACCAAATTAAGCAAAACACCAAACAGGAAAATCCAAACTTAGCTTGTCCAGAAGGTTCTAGGAGCAGGGAGCAGAGGTAACAAGACACACTGGATACATTGATAACCGGCAAGGAAATGCCAGCAAAGCCAGGTTAAATAGGAAACTCCCATATGCTGATGGAACAGGTGGAACCCAGAAACCCAGGAAAGACAAGTCACCCAGTACCATCAGTAACCACCAGAGGGAGCCCAAAAACAGAACTCACAACACTTACTGCTGCTCGGGCTGACAGCCCACCTGAGCTCTATGGGCGCCCAGGCCCTTCTGACTACAAACAGGAAGCTCTCTTCCTCTAACCAAAGTGACCCCTCGTACAGATAACTATTTACACTATTGTTAAAGGGAACCTGTCACCTGAATTTGGCGGTACCGGTTTTGGGTCATATGGGCGGAGTTTTCAGTTGTTTGATTCACCCTTTCCTTACCCGCTGGCTGCATGCTGGCCGAAATATTGGATTGAAGTTCATTCTCTGTGCTCCGTAGTACACGCCTGCGCAAGGCAAGATTGCCTTTTATTATGATATTATGCCCACTATCTCCATCTAATGGTCCAGTACTAATACTACACTTTTCCTGTACATACTATACAATACCTTAGGATTATTATATATATAAATATATATATATATATATATATATATATATACATATATATACAGCAGCATAATGCACACATGTTGAACACAGTATAAAATACACGTCCTAACATATTATACAACAACAACAAATATAAATGTAAATTATATACACTTTACACCGATACATGCTTAGGGGTCCAGGACGGCTACAATGACCCCTTACAATGCCCAATGCATCCCAATGCAGTGCACGCGATGTAAGGATTCACAAATCTGCATTCACTTTGAGTGACTGCAGTTCTGTAGCTTAAGACTGGACAACCCCTTTAAGGTATTTTATATCAGACTGGAATAAGGTATTTTCATGACATATTAGATGAACGTCGCCCCAAAGTCCCTGGTGATAATAAAGTAGTAGTCTCCTACAGACAACTATCTAAAGTGCAGAAAATGATGCTGAGGACCCCCCATTTTGTATTACAAATAAGTTAATATCCTAAATTTCATTGCATGCTTCAATAGTATAATTTAAAGGGGTCGTCTACTAAAGCCACATATACCACCTGTTCACATGTCAATATGTAATTACTAGGGTTCTAACACTTGGAACCCCACAATGAATGAATGGAGTTGTAGTGAGCATGTGAAACCACTGCTTTATTCACTCTCTATAGGAGTGGTGGCCACATATCCTCACTGCTGCTTTATTCTCACCAGGGATGTTGGTGTCACGCTAAGACGGTCTTCAATAAGGAAGGGGGGCAACTCCAACTTCAGCACACCATCTCCAGCAAGCCAGGAAGTAAAACGTTCACAGGCAGGGATGAGAATGTCTGGCCAGTGCCACATATTATAGAGAGAGAAAATGAGCAGGTCAGTGGCAGCTGTGAGATGGAGCTGCATGTATTTTACCAGCATACAAAGAGTTGTTAACCTCTTCAGCGCCAAAGGAAACAAAGTCCATTTAATATGAGGAACAAAACACAGGCTAAATGGAAGACCTGCGATTCACAAAGCGTAAAGATCGCCTAATCCAAGATCTCCCAGGAGGACGTGACACACTTGTGACAGTTTGACCCCTTATTCTTAGATCAGTGGTGTTGATTTCGGCAGCCAGACCCCAAATGATCATACATTATTCATATATGCCATGGATAGGTGATTAATATTGTTAATGTGACAATCCCTTTAATATCATATTACATATCAAAAAAAGGACTGCAAATGATTTTGTGGTAGCAGAAATATTTCCATACACATAGCAGCAGTGTGTAATGCCACTAAAAACAAATCTATTTTACTGTAATTTTTTTTTTAATTGCCTTCGGCTTGATCTTGATCCATGGTGACTAGATGGATGAATGATCTGCAGGAATATACATCTTGTGCATGTCTAGATATGTCCACCAGGGTCTTCTCTGCCGTTATCTTGATAGTATCAAACCATCGGGTTGCTGGTCTTCCTCCACGCCTTGTTCCATCTATTCTTCCAACCAGGATGTCCTTCTCCACTGATTGTTCTCCTCCTCGTATGATGTGTTGAAAGAAGGCAAGTCCTAGCTTGGTGATCCTTGCTTCAAGTGACATGTCTGGCTTGATTTGTTCCAAAACTCTTTTGTTTGTTGTTCTTTCCATCCATGGTATTGATAATATCCTTCTCTAGCACCACTTTTCAAAGGCTTTGATTCTTCTTTCTTTTTTCTTTATCTTCCAGGTTTTGCATCAGTATATTACCACAGAAAAGACCAAACTATATACGAGCCATGTCTTCGTCACCAGTGAAATGTTCCTCAATTCGAAGACCTTGTCCAGTTAGTTTTATGCTTCTACGAATGATCCAATCACTTGGTTAAAAAGCATTCTGATTGTCCTTCTGATGGTGGCATGTTTAAACGGCCAAGAAAATCAGGAACGAGAATCGTTAGTCATATATCAGCCTGTTTAAAGACTAAAGTTGGCAGAACCAACCAAAATCAGGATGATTAGATGACAGTCCAAAGTGTATAAGGGTTTCCCGACTTCCTCCTGACACTTAATGTTGGGCGAGAGAAGAATCTGCTCATTGCAATTTCAACTGCTGATCCATTTGTTCGACGAGGAATTGCCGATAAGTCTCTTCCAGAAAACTCTGACAGCGTCTCTCTCATAGAGAACACATCAGTGCTTGGTGGACCATTCGTGTGTATCGGGGGAAGGAATTGAATGTTTAAATATGTATCTGGACCTTAACACAACATACAAATGAAACATGACAAGCATCGAATGAATTGAACCTCTTTATCTGAATTTTTATAATAATTAAGATAACACTGTGGGTTTATTTCCAGTTTAATGAAAAACCAGAGATAACATATCATGATGAAATAATGAGTGCTGCCAGAGGATAAATTAAAGTTGGCCATACACTACGGACAGCTCTGAACCCCCGTATACGTGTAATGTTGATTCCCCGGAGCAAGCATACCTAGGGAAAGTAGGAGCGTGTAGCACTTCTGTTGTCTCTATATGAGAGATTCTGCCAGGCATCTCTGGCGGCAGCGTATATCCTTAAAAAACAAAAGGATTAACTTTCCAAAAATGGACATGCTGGATGCTTAAAGGAATTGCCCACTTTTAGGACACCCCCTTCTTGAACTAAATGTTCAGCTCTGATAAAATAAAAAAATCTATACTCACCTCCCGTGCTGGTGCCGTTCCAGCAGTGTCTGCACTCCTGGTCCAGGAGCTCCGGTGCGATGGAATGACACGTGGTGCCCGGCGTCCATTCAGCTCTGCCGTCACTGTCCTCGCCTTCGTACAGATTGAACATGAAGAGGAACCAGGGCTGCAGCGGATCTCAGACTTCTTCTCTATTTTCAATTTGTACGAAGGTGGGGACAGTGGGGACAGTGACGCCGGGCACCATGTCTCATTCCACCGCACTAGTCCTCTGCGACCGCGAATGCTGACACTGGAACAATTTCGGCATAGGAGGTGAATATAGTTTTTGTTATTTTATTGGGGTCAAACATTTACTTCAAGAAGGGGTTGTTCCAGTAGTGGGCAACCCCTATAACTACCCTAACAGGCATCTGTCAGGTACCCCCATACACATTACGTTGTCAGTCGAACCATCACTATTGTTAGTCTAATGTGTTTGGGGAGCATAAGAGCTGCTGCCGGAATCCTTCAATTGTGTATTATCTTCCCCGAGAAGAGAAAAATGGTCCAATCCTTCTTTCTCCATAAAGGAAAAGACCACCATACGCCTTACATGATAGATTAAAGAGGTTGTTCAGGACTTTTAAATGGCCAACAACCAGCACCAGATGGCCAACACCCAGGACCCCTATATATTGGTTGTTAGCACATCCAACATCAAGAAGTAAAAAATGTATGGTGCCAGAACAGCAACTCTGTACACCGCATAGTGACCAATTTGGAAGTGAAATGAAAAGCATATATATTAACAGACTCGCCCTATATTAGAGGTTACCAAGTGTAAACAGGAGTCTACTGAGCATATTAATGCTGCAACTCCTGTCTGACTGTAATGTTATACAGGGCATTAACCCTATGTAATTAGAATAATCACACCCTGGGAGAATATCCACTTGTGCATTTCCTCCTTAGCTAGGCCTGCTGAATGGCAGACCTAAATAAGGAGGAAATTCTGAATGGCATTTGTTTTGTATTTGCATTTTAAAAAGAAGTAACACTGTTCTGTGTACCTGCAGTCCAGTATAGACTCCCTCCCTTCAGACATTTTACCTGTCATTGCCAGCTAGAGATAGAGCAATTGTAATGAAAAATCCCATCATATTTAGGAGTGTATAGGTCTAAAATTGTTTATGTAAGACATAAAAAGCATTGACCATAGCAACCAATCAGATCACTGCTTCACGCCCCTGAGCAATGCTAACTACAATCTGATTGGCTGGTATAGGCAAATGGTCCACATTCAAAAGGCCCCGTGTGTGTCCATTCTGGAACACCTGGCTTTTCTGCTAGACTATATTCACACACACAACAAAAATAAAAAGACAAAAAAAATGATGCAACTTGGAAGCAACATGGATGACACCTGAAAAAAAAATTGTTCCATTTCTCTAAGATGGTAACACTCACATGGATGTATGAATCTAGACTAAGGGTATGTTTCCACAGGCCGCACAGCAGCAGCATTCAATCCGCAGCATCCAGATGTTACAGCATAGTAGGGGGGATTTTATGAAATCCCGTCTCCGCTATGCGTGCGAACACGCATCCGGCGGCCCTGTGTTTCCGGACATGCGGCTCATCTTTTTAGACTGCAGCATGTCTGTTTATCTTGCGGCGACGCTCCATCTCCGCAAAAGGTAAATAACATAGTCCTATGTATAGGGTGCAGTGATTCCGCATGTGTTCAATGTACACATCAGGAATCCCCGCGCGTACAGAAGGGGGCGGCGCTTTGAGCGGGGGCAGGGTATCCGCTGCGTCCAAAGCGCAGGGATTCCGGACCGAGGAGATGTACCCTAAGGCCAGCTGCAGATGAGCGCATGAAAAATTGTCCAAGGTTTCACTCAAAAAACGAAGACGATTTTACACAAATTTTCATCCAATTTTCATCCATGTGCCTTGCATGTGTCCGTTTTTTAAGTTCATTTGACATCCTTTTTCATACATCTACAAAAAATCTATTAAAAAATGTACATGATCATATACAGTATTCTAGGTTAGTATCCGTAAAAAGACGTTCTGTGCGAGATCCGATTTTCTTTACGCATTCATAGCCTTGAATTGATATGTCCCATCCGACCTACATGGGAAAGTAGTGCATTTGGCACTTTTTTCATTAACAGTTTGATAGAGAAAAAACGTATTTATCTGAACAGCCCTTTGAACAACATGGGTCAGTGTATGGTCGGTATGCTATCCGATCAGAAATCAGACGATTTATACACTCATCTGCATGAGCCCTTAATTACATGGTACAAGGCACTCCGCATTGACAAAATGTGTAACTTTGTTTTTCGAAGCGTGTGGAAGCGAGAAGACACGCTGTGTACTTAGTCATACTTATAAAACCTATAGAGGCTCAAGCACATGGAAAAAGCCATTCAGGTCCTCGGTATGGATTTATAGGCACCACCTACACCACCACCTTCACCTGATGCTCCTTTGAAAGACCATATTTTACTCCAAACATGGTGCACACGGTATTGCCTCATACCACTATGGTTCAATACAAAAAAATCCTGCATGTATCCATGTGCCCAAGCCTTTATGAGTCTACACCCTTACCGCCAATTATCCTGTGATTTCTAAGCTTAATATGCTAGATATTTAGGCCTTATTGATCCATAGCCCTAATGTGTATTGAAGCCTTTCACTCTCCGCGACAGACGATGTTAGGGAAGAGAAGGATCTGCCCAGTTGGATTGCCATTGACCGATTCTATTTTTTCTCCGGGAGATAAACTGATGCTATAAGTGTCTGGCGGTGGCTCTCTGATAGACAACACAGAAGTGCCCAACTGAGCGTTCCTGTGTATTGGAGAGTCGGGAGAGAGAGCTGTCTGCCAAACGATCATTAGTCTAGTCTATTGACTCTTTATTGACCGTCAACTCCCATCAGTTGCAGCTGCTGCCATAGAGGACACAATTCCTGCTGTACCGTCTACACAAGCAATGCAGAAAGGAAGTGGGTGTCTGCTATATGGTGGCCATCACTATGAGAAATGGAGGGATGGCAGTTGTTTTGGCGATAGCTGTCTAATGATTACAGAGGCCTTTAAAGGCATCCGGTCCAAACTAATAAGTCTGCAGTCACTCTTTGTGGCTGTAGACTTATGAATCCCCCCCAGCGCACACACTGTGCCCTGCAGGGAATCACAGGTTTTTGAGCCTGGACAGGAAGTTATGAATGTGTTTTACATACTCCCAGCCAGAGCCTGGCCAGTGGTCGTGACCTCGCTTCATACACTTGTATTGAGCAAGGCCACATCTGAACTAGTGGGTGTGGCCTACCAGAGGGCACGGCCTTGTCCTCTAGTCAGCCACACCCACTGGATAGCGGCATCACTAGTCGGGGTGTGACCTTGCTCAATACAAGTGTATGGAGCGAGGCAACGCCCACTGGCTGGGCTCTGGCCATGAGTATGTACAATGCATACATACCCTCCAGGGGAATCACCGCAACGCACTGTGCGTGCGCTAGGGGGATTCATAAGTCTACAGTCACAACCCTGTGTTTCTGATACTAAACTTGTTGCATATAAATAAGTGATAACACTAAACTGCTTCCATCCACCACTAGAGGGAGCTTACTGCATACTGCGTTATTATGATATTCTATGTATAAAGAGTATACAGTAAGCTCCCTCTAGTGGTGGCTGCATGCGAGCTACATGTTATGGTTTCAATCTACATGTTTGCAGATGATTTAGAGCTCCGTGTCAAAAAAACCAATCAAATCTATTGAGAAAAAAAAAAAATTACGTTAAACTATACTCAGAATCCACTTTGTTATTACGACAGAAAAAAAAATTGAAACAACATGGTTAGGGAATGTCAATGTGTTCTTTTAATATTTCTAGTTACATATAATAATAATAATGCATAAATACTCTTTTTTTCTCGTTATAGAAAGCGATAACTTAAAATATAATCGGACTGATTGTACAAAAATAAATAGGTATATGATGTGTCATTAAAGGATCCCTTCATGGAAGGAGCTGAAGCAAATACTTATGAAGTATACTCTGTATATATACATATACAAACGCACGCACACACTCACTCACCAAAGTCATATTCTCCAACCTGACACAGATTATTGACGCACGCCGGCTGGCCAACAGCTGCGGATGGACCTGCTATCCCCAAGACTGTCTACCAAATATATTTCCATATTGCATATCTGGAATATGGAGGATATATACCTTTTTTTATGTTATATCTCTTTGTATGTACAATCTCATATAATCTATACTGGCCTAAAATTTAGAGCCCCCTCCCCTTCAGCCCATCATCTATGTTTCTGGTTTCCTCAGAGAACATTATTTGGAACCAGATGTCAAAACCCTCCACATCTGGCAGTCCCCCTCTTTGCAGGAAATACTAATATAATACACAAGTGATGTTCATATTTATAGAAAGTCTTATACGTCCTATTCAAATGTTTTTTGGAATGTCACTTATTTCAGTCCTTTAAGAAAAACTTGTGTATTACGAAGGGTGAACACCCCCCGACCCCCCCTCCCCCCCGTTGTAGAATTTGACATTTCTGTGATCCCTAAAAAGGTTTATATGATCAGTGATCAAATGACCATTTGGTGAACTATCATAAAACAGAAAAATTACAGCAGGGGTTAAAAAGGTACCATATAGTAAATGTGTATCCTAGCAAACAAAAAGAGATATTGGTCCCCCCTTAATCTGCATGTCTCAAAGAAATGAGAATATGGCTTTATAAAAAATATACTGTGTTATGATAGCAGCCATCATGAATTATACTGATCATGTCCAGCTCCCGATTTTGCCCTTCTTAAATGAGGTAGGTTAACACTAACCAAGGGCAATATTCAAATACATATGAAGGACCCTTAAAAAAATGATGGGCTTTTTAAGGAGTATCTGTCAACTCTCCTGATATGGTATTTTAGTAAATATTGATATTCACCATGAAAAAACAATTCTGGAGCACTTTTTCTCATAGCTCTGAGTTGTGTCGTTCCTCTGTTATTCCTCCTTGAACTCTATCTATGGAATAACAGCTAAGAGCTACCATTCTCACTGGGAGGGGCATGTCTCTACAGAGTCAGACACGGGCATCGTTGATTGGTCAGTGTCAGTCTGGGCAGGGACACACCCCCTAACTGGCAACAATCAATTGTTAACTTATTAAAAAAATTTTAAGGAGGAATTACAGAAGAATGGTACTAGGCAGAGTTATAGGAAAAGATGACCCAGATTTGTCATATTATGAGAAATACCAAAACAGATGAAGTCCAGAAGAACTGTCAGATCTCCTTTAAGGAGCCCAAGTACTTTTAATACATAATATGGCTACCATCTTTTGGGCTTTAAACCTAACTGGTAACAGACTCCAAAGAGTTTAAAAATAAACCCAAAATGCCCCAGGAGGTCTAAAGATGAAGGATATGGAGACAGTAATATGCCCTTCTCTCATACCTATGTAACTTATTCAACCTGATGGTCCAACCCAACTCAATCAGCAGATATTTGCACTGTTCCCGGTCAACAACTTTCCATCCTCTGGTTCTACCTGACCTTCCGCTTACAGCACGATGATAATTTTTTTTTAAACAACCTAGTATTATTCACGGTGAAACGCTGTTTAACTGCAGTTGGAAACCGTACAAAAGTCTATTAAATGTTTTGGCTTCTTTAAAGGGTCGCAGTTGTCTTGAGGCAAATTGCTGCCCTCGTAAGACACACACTTCAAGAGTCTCTTCCTAAAACCCTTCCCACAGGTCTTAGAACATGAGGACCAATCTCCCAATTGCCACTGGGGACAGGGAATGTCTGCACATGACCGGACATCGTCTGGCTTGAGCTCGTTAGGGCAGTCTTTTGAAGGTTGACCCCTTAAGTCTTTGCACTCTACAGATCTCCTCTGCCAGCCTAATCCACAAGTCTTTGAGCATTCACCCCATTCTCCGATAACCCACTCGGAGAGAATTGTTTCTTGTATAGCATTGAAGGATTCTTTCTTCTTATTCAAAGGCTTTTCCGGTTGAGCTGGTTTCTTGACAAAATAAATGTACTTGATTTTCAGTCTTTGTGAATCTCCCACAGTGAGGACCTGTATAGTGATGGCCTCCCTGAGTGGCTTAAAACTGCGGATTCTTTCTAGTGAGGCAGTAGAACCGCTGTACGTTAAAAAGTTGCCATTGTAGGAAATATCTTGTTCCAAGGTGGTTAATGTGTAGTCACCATTGAGGACATAGGTCTCATCGGCTGCCTTTATAGCCAAGTAGCTGCCATCGTGCATGGAACCCCTGCTATTACGCTGCTTGATTTCGATGTTTGTTGCACCGGCAGGGATGGTGACAACATTATGATACCCAGGTCTGTAAGGGGAAAATAAATAATAAATATTGCGTTCAAAACTAAATTCTGCAAATGTGTGTAGATTAAGAAATGCTTGATTAGTAACTGATTAAAATGGACCTTAGTACTATGAGCTGCACTGTGAATTTGTAAAATATCTAACATTAAAGGTGTCCACCCTTAATAGTTATCAGCTAAATGCTCTTTCAACTGGCAGCTATTCCTTCCTACTTCCCTACTTACATGCATGCTCAGTTCGGCTGAGCATACACGTGCTCTGAATGGGGAAAGAACAAAAGTTGGACATGTTGAAACTCAATGTGCCCCTTATTTTTTTCCCAGACTCTGCAGAACAAACTTTGTTCAAACACTTAATATATATTAAATTGATGGCCAGTCAAGGGTTGGGATGACATTAGAGTAGTATGTGTTGGAGAAGATCAATTGACATCCACCTACTAATGAGCCTCCTAATATATCGAATGAAGATTTTTGCAATACCTAAATCGCAAAAAAGTCACTGGACGTACCTTGCTTTAGTAAATGTCCCAGATACTTTCTTGCAGGTGGAGCCATTTCCTCCACAGACTCCACACTTGTCAAACTTCTTGTTGGAACCTATGACACGATCACAGCCGGCCTTGATACATTGACCTTGGATGCATATGGAGGTTGAGTCAGGACTACATGGAGTACCGTCGGCTACCTGCGAAGGGCAAAGTGAAGAAAAATAGATTAAAATCAATATGCGGTTTCCATATTCTGAACTACTATGACATCTTGGTTCTAGATTTTAATGATTAAGGTGCTACATAATTCTTGTCACATGTTCCAGTACCTCTTGTGATGCCACACAATGTCTTACAGGAGAGATATATATCTTGGTACCGTGTTAGCCAGTAGATAGAAAAGTATTTAGAATTGACCACTGAGGACTCTCAATTCTAAATATTTTTCTACACAATGTCTTAGACACTCTTAAAACACTAATACATGCTGATAAGGTGTATGTGCTCACATGTGCCCAAAGGTAACGTAATCTAATGGGTGGTATTGGCATTACGACGAACCACAGATGTGAGTGGTATCAGGGCTTTTTGGTCAACGTTGAGTGATGTTCTGGTTTAACACTCCTCATTAATCCAAACAGAAACTCTAATTCTGTGAACTTACCCTGGGGTTCAACACAAAGAAGAATCCGGTGCCCTTTGCACGACATACAAGCTTGCAACGGTCCTTTGGACGGACTCCTGCAAATTTGGGTGTCCATTCAACGTTTGGTCCACTTCCAGGTGTCTTGGAGAGATCATTATGAGCTTCGCATTGCTCCTCTCTGTAAGTTTTACCTGAGGGTATTAAAAGGACCATTTTTAGAACCCAGGTTCCATTTAGAAAAAGAAAAAACATTTCCAAGGCTTGAACATTTTTTTCAGGTCACTCACCATTATTTTCAGGGCAATCCTGCACGCTGCATGAACGATATTGAACCCTTTTGCCTTCGCAATATTTTCCACCATCCTTTGGCACTGGATTATCACATTCCCGAAGAGAGTATTGGACTCCACCACCACAAGTTCTGGAGCACTGGCCCCATGATCCCCATGCTCCCCAACCACCATGTACAGGAGTCTGCAAAAACAAACAGGGGACATTAGTAAGTATGAATACCTTTCAGACCATGTAGGATGTGGTTGATATTCATAGACTATGGTGATACAATCCTGGTTGCTTTAGTTTGTAAAACATTGCAAACTCTTTCAGATCTAACCATATCAAATGTTGACTTCTTCAAGTCCAAATGCACACAAGCCTTTCATTAGTACCAAAATCAATGTACTATCTAAAATAATATATGTTGAGTCATATTTAATTCATTCCAAAAATTTAGATGAAAAAGGTAGAAATGTGAAATGTACCTCGTAATGTTTCTTGTCTGTCATCTCTGTGCACTTGCCCTTCAGACACCACTTCCCTTCTCCACAACTGGTTCCATCAGCCCAGGGGAAGTGTTTAGTTTGGCAGACGAGAAGTCCTCCAGAGACTCCAGTGCACCATAAGGTCGTACACGTGCTGGCGGCATCTGGACAATGTCTGGATTCCTCTCCAAATGTAAATTGGCACTGCTTATTGGCATCGTACAGCATTCCAGGGAGATCTGATGGAAGTTGGATGGGTCGGCTTGGCTTGTCCAGTAAGCACTCTCCTAATTGAGCAATAGAGAAATATTTGAGAACAATGTTTGTCAGGGAAAATGTTCCCGAAGAGTGTGACATCTCTACATGCCTGGACTGTTTTACTAAAGGGTGAAGAAGCTGGAAGCTACAGAGAATCAAGATCTACTGGCAACTACTAAAAAAATGTTCTGCAATAAGTACTGGCACCTATCCAGCTAATATACCTTACACAAACTCAAAAAAATTTTGAGGCCACTATATAAATTAGGTTAATCATAGAAAACCTACAGAGTTTGGCAGAACCAGATGACCATTTAACCATTTAATGTGTAGGAGGCCTCCCAACTCTTTCAAAAGAGGACATTGTGGGAATGAAGGATCTGGGATATTTGATTTCTATGCATGTGGGATAAAAGCTACAGACAGAGATTTCTGGCTTACACATACATGTATGTTATGTAAGGAAGAGATATCTGTCAATTTGGCTGACAATTTTCTACGGTGTACTGGTAACCCAATTAGCAAAGTTAGTAAAACTTACCATGCCCATTATCCAAGAAAGACGTGATCATGTATGCACTACACGGAGACCATGGTTCATGTCTATCCAGATTGGAGAGCATTGCCGCCATCATATGGGAATTCTTGTTCTCAGTATTGTATCCGGAGCACTGTGTGGCATCATCGTGCGGCATATTAAACACATGACCTGGAAACAGGACATTTTGGAGTTATAGAAATATTCAAGAGACCAATTTTCAGTAGTCTTCATGATGTGAAATGCACTCTACAGCTCTGTTCTAAACTCAACGACGCACTTGAGGAAAGCCTAGGAGATATTAAGATTGCAAATATCCCAAGTACTTCATCATAAAAGTTTTAGCACTTTAGGATGCATTCCTCTCTGGTTTCTGCAGTCACTAGGCTTCAAAAAGAAAAAATCTCAAGCCTGTCCTCCTGGTGTCTCCGAACAAACATTAAGCTGAGCATTTCCTTCCTGAATTGTTTACGTAAGACCTAAGCCATATCCCAGTCTCACGGTAAAGCCACATACCTAGTTCATGGGCTGCGGTGAAAGCTGCTTGCAAGCCATCATCTTCGATGATAGAGCAACTGCGACTTGGATCGCAAACGGTTCCAACGTCGGCCATCCCAAGGGTATCACATGTCTTTGCTCCACAAAGATCCTTAAAAGCAAAAGAGCAGTTTCAATATTAATTAGATCAGGGACTAAAAGTTTGGCAGTAAATGTTTAACTCTGGCAAGATGCCCTCGCTGGAGAGCACATAAACATTCGAGAGCACAGTAGGGGTTTTTTTCCACTCTTAGTTTACAGTTGAATTTATTTTGAGCCTCGTTCTGACCATTTTTACACAATCTAATATATGTAGGATTATAATTTGATTGAGGAGGAACTAGAACATTATGGGAAGATTAGGATCAGAGTCAATTACCTGTCTTGTAAACAGAACTGCTGTATCATAGTGTTCTGCATGGCGGTCACTGGGTGGATTATGCTGCTTCTGCCAGCTGCAGAAGTTTCTCAACGTCAGGGCGGCATTGGATGTCACATCAGGTCCCTTCTGCTCATCATAGATGACCAGGATCTTCACGACCACCAGGCTTATGGAGTTTCGGATGCTGGGATGCTTGTAAAGCTTAGCAGCTACCGACATTAGGGTAAGGAGATAGTGCTTTAAATTGCTCCCGTGAAATTCAGCCATAGATTGGTCAGCCACAAGCATGGTTTCCACATAGCGGGGGCTGGAGACAAATCTCTTTTTCCGTGAGTTTCCTGATCCTGGAAAAAAAGAAAGAAAATGAATGAGACTGCAAAATCTGGAAGTTCGTCAATCTTTTTCTGTTTTTTTTTACATTGTCCATGATTCACAAATCTTTTTTTGCCATAGGATCGAAGTCACGTTTCACCTTTCTAGCATGGAAGGTAGTTGATGTAAGACCATTCACTTTCCCATGTAATCACGGAATAGCACTTGTGACTCCTGCCAAACGGCTGACTGCTTCTCTGACCCTGAAACCACAGCACCTTTCCGAGACACTGTACCCTTGTGCTGACTTTCAGCTTCTGAATTAACACATTCAGCCTCAGCTTCCCATATACCCAACCCATTCCATACAGGACAAACCCAATGGCCCGAGGCTGTAGCAATCCTCCATTATGTTTCTATTGTTAGCACAACTACCGGCATTTTTTATGAATGGAAATTTGGGCTTAACCCAGTTCTATATAACAGGGGATAAAATACCAGAAAGGTGTAATTCGCTCACTTCTAAGAAGAACTGTATACAAGCACTAGCATGCCCAATTTTTTAGAATTAAGTCATTCATAACTACATATTTTTTTAACACCTTAAGTCCCAGCAAGTTGTGCCACCATTATTATTAATATTAAAAAATATAACATACTGGCATGACTCCAGGGCACTGATTCATTGGCCTAAAGAGACCTAACCGAGGGGGAAATTGTGCAGCTTTCATTTCATATTCATATTTTTTGACGGAAAATGTTTTTTTAGAAAAAGTTACTCAGATTTTTTTTTTTTTTTTCCAATGAAATGCAAGAGATAAATGAATACATGGACTGCACCATACCTGGTAGTGCCATAGGTTCCATGAACTTTGGTTCATCAGTGTCCAGCTGCTGCTGGGAATTGTCAGTCACTCCACACTTTGCCTTGACACGACTCCTCTTGCTGACCAGATGCAGGACCATAGTGCTGGAAGAAGTCATTGTCAGTGTGTGATTGCTGGGCTGGATAAAAAACTCTTCTCCTCTGTAATAGAAAGCTCCCCTGATCCCTGCACAGAGACTCAGGGCTGCACTGCTGGATGGATCCTCATTGACAGTGCCAGAATAGAAGCAGTCAGCCAGGTTAGGAAGAGACACTGTAGGGTCTTCTCCAGTAGACTTGGGTTTACCCACATATTGCAGACTAAAGTCCCTCGAAAGGAAACTTGGATCAGGCTCTAACTCCAAGGTGAGGGCTTCTCCAAATGCATCCAGGCGGTATATCACCTTGCCATCCTTGGCCGGACCCTGGACAGGGACCACTAACTCTTCTTCCATTGATATTACACCTTGGACAATCCGGGCATAGACCAAAGCTGCCATACAGGGCAGCAGACACTGCACACACCTCATCCTGGGCACCGGAAAGAGGCGAGAGTGATGCAAAAAAAGTAGCGCAAAGGTTCTCAGTGCGTAATTGCGCGCAGGTCTTGGAAGTTGGGAGAACTTCTACTTGTGGTGGGTCTGAGGCTGAAGGACCCTGGAGATGGCTTGCTAGAAGCTCTCAGTGCCTTGCACTGACTCTATGCTCAGCTAGTAACAGGATTGACTCTGGATCATGACTGCAGGAGCCTGACACCCTGTGCTGGAATTTATGGGGCTTGTCCTGTGAGCCCTCCCCTTAAGTCTTTGAAGTGATGTGATCTCATTTCGTGCGTAGTCCTGGAGGAACAAAACCCTTCCTTATGCTGGATCCTGGCCAATGTCATCAATCATGGGGATGGGAGGGAGATTGGGGGGGGGGGAAGAAAAAAAAAAAAAGCAGCTGGCTTAGAAATTTGCAGGAGGAGCACGTCTTTTGCAAGTGACATGGACTCAGACTTTGCAGCTTATGCCACCTTAAAGCAATTATTCCTGGCTGCTAATTAACAGTACTTCCCACAAATGCCCACAGACGTGCCTTACTCATAAACTAGGCAGGGCACGAAGAGTTAACGTGCAAAATGCGACTTTTTTTTCATCATGAATTATCGTTAACCCTGAACTTTTAATTATAATCCGTTAGAGTAGTTAATTATTAACGTAGAAGGATAAGTTTTGCATGGCATTACTCTACATTCCGAATCACCAGCCAGGTCTCCGGAAGTATTAATGTGGATGTACAGATGTAGCAGAGAGGAATTTGTCATTGAAATATCATTTTTATGCAAACTCAGCTCTGCTACCTCCTGACTAGTCTCAGCATAGTCCTCTTTATCATGGTCGCAGGGGCTTTTCACTGGCCGCTTGGTGACTGATGTAATATGACTTCCCCTCCACCCGTCACATACTATGGAGGTCCTGTTACAGATGTGACATACGGTCTGTTTTTCGCATTGCCAGAAACCCCTAAAAATGTGGTAATAGCTTTAGGATAATATTAAAAGTCAACTTGTTATATTACCTAGGACTCTGCAGACTTGGAGCATTGGGAATTACATGGCCGAGAGTCAACTCGTAAAAGCCACAATGCTCCAATTTCAGGGCGACTTTCTTAAAAATTCAAAGCACAAGGTTTTTTTTCACCGCCCCCCCACTTAATGGTGGAAAGGGTTAATCCGATTTGTCTTCAAGGGGAGTTTTCCAGCTTTTTGGCCCATGGAGCGGTGGGAGGGCTGAAACTGGAAGCAGATGCTGGATGCAGAATGTGGCGCTGAGGATGGAGGAGCAGGGGGACACTGAGGTCCTGTAGGCACCGCGTTACACCTCCATGCCCCCCACACTTCTAACACTACTGTTCTCCTACTGGCAGAACGTATTAAAAATTGGGGGGGAAAAAAAAAATTGAACTCGGCTTTCTTGGAGGGAAGGTCTTCCGTTCTAGGAAACAGAAACAGTGAGTCTTTCTCAGCTTGCACAGGCCGCATTCATAGGCGCGAGCTGCTCTTTAAACATTTCCATCCAAGCTGCGGCCCACTCCAGTATATGACCGGGAGAGTATCATTGCCATTAACCCTATCTCTCCGGATCCCTCTGCCCCAATCCGTCTTCTATCGGAGTGGTCTTTTTCCAAGAAGCTGGTCCGTATGTCTAATATATGGCGAAACTGAACTTCTATCACAGCGAATCTGGTTTGGATAAGAGGGTGGTTTTCTTTATTGAAGAGGTGGACCTATGTAAATGTAAATATAGAGATGACATACCGTGCGAAAAAAATGATCCGCAAGATCAGAGCGACTAATCTGGGAGGGGGGGGCAGAGATTTTTCTGGATTTCCTCTCAATCATCTCTTTGAAGAACACACCAGCCTACTCCTCCTCAGTGTCAACTGGCAGATAGCAGGGAATAATAGAGACACTGACGGACACAGACAGAAGAGGGTCCCTGTGTAAGAACAGTCTATGGGCCCTTTGCAGCCCAATAGTTCACCATAATGCACAATTCCACCTGCTTTGGAGGTAGATCTGGCTCCTTACTTCTCGGGCCCCTGCACAGGTTGCACCAAAGATATGTCCGCCCTGCACAGAGCTTAGACCTATGAGATATGTTGTACCCTGTTATCCATCGTACATTTTATAGTTGGCACCGTAAGTTGGACAGGAATCTAGAATGACGTCTTGTCCTCGCTGGAACACTTTCCACACGCTCCCTCGTGAATTTCCCTGACATACATAAGGTTATGCAATGTTTGGGAAATGTAGGGTATTTCGATGGTGAGATTTTATTTCACTGGAGGAGACATAATTTTTTAGTTTATCACCCCAGGGTGACTTACGACACAGGCGTGTGGGTTATTAAGTATCAGACTTGATTCTGGTAATTCACCGTTAATTCTTTAATCCTCCGGGAACTCCAGACTCATGTCAGGGCTTAAACGTGACAGGGCGCACACCCAGCGAGGGGGACCCATTAGATGCCCCTGGCGATGGCTGCTACCGAGCTCAAAATCTGGATGACCTTATTGATATGTTGATATGTTGACCCGTTACTTGCTTACTTCGGATTTGTGGGTTGCACCATTATAAAATGGTATAATTTGGGGTTTCAATGCAGAAATTATGGTGAGATGATTCTCCCCCATCTTTGTTGGGTTATAATAACTCCAATAGCAGCTTATACTTAATGTTTTATGTGGATTGGAGACTTCAAAACTTTCATTTCCAACTATCCAGAGACGGAGCAAAAGGACGGTCAAATAGTGCGTATGGCACTGGTGCTGAGATCCAGGTGGGATGCTAAAAAGTCAGGAAAATAAGATACAATAGCAGAAAACTTAATTTTTGATCAAAATAAAGTTAAGAAAAATGGTTTGCAGGACCCCGATCCAATGGCCATGTCTATACTCCATGTCTGTAGTCCATGGCTGAAGTCCATGTCTGTAGTCCATGGCTGAAGTCCATGTCTGTAGTCCATGGCTGAAGTCCATGTCTGAAGTCCATGTCTGTAGTCCATGTCTGTAGTCCATGGCTGTAGTCCATGTCGGTAGTCCATGGCTGTAGTCCATGGCTGTAGTCCATGTCTGTAGTCCATGGCTGAAGTCCATGTCTGTAGTCCATGGCTGAAGTCCATGTCTGAAGTCCATGTCTGTAGTCCATGTCTGTAGTCCATGGCTGTAGTCCATGTCGCTAGTCCATGGCTGTAGTCCATGGCTGTAGTCCATGGCTGTAGTCCATGGCTGAAGTCCATGTCTGTAGTCCATGGCTATAGTCCATGGCTGAAGTCCATGGCTATAGTCCATGTCCGTAGTCCATGTCCGTAGTCCATGTCCGTAGTCCATGTCCGAAGTCCATGTCTGTAGTCCATGTCTGTAGTCCATGTCCGTAGTCCATGTCCGTAGTCCATGTCCGTAGTCCATGTCTTTAGTCCTTGTCTGTAGTCCATGTCTGTAATCCATGTCTGTAGTCCATATCTGTAGTCCATGTCTGTAGTCCATATCTGTAGTCCATGTCTGTAGTCCATGTCTGTAGTCCATATCTGTAGTCCATGTATGTAGTCCATATCTGTAGTCCATGTCTATAGTCGATGTCTGTAGTCCATGTCCGTAGTCCATGTCCGTAGTCCATGTCCGTAGTCCATGTCCGTAGTCCTTGTCCGTAGTCCATGTCTGTAATCCATGTCTGTAGTCCATATCTGTAGTCCATGTCTGTAGTCCATATCTGTAGTCCATGTCTGTAGTCCATGTCTGTAGTCCATGGCTGTAGTCCATGTCGGTAGTCCATGGCTGTAGTCCATGGCTGTAGTCCATGTCTGTAGTCCATGGCTGAAGTCCATGTCTGTAGTCCATGGCTATAGTCCATGGCTGAAGTCCATGGCTATAGTCCATGTCTGTAGTCCATGTCTGTAGTCCATGTCTGTAGTCCATATCTGTAGTCCATGTCTGTAGTCCATGTCTGTAGTCCATGTCTGTAGTATATGACTGTAGTCCATGTCTGTAGCCCATATCTGTAGTCCATGGCTGTAATCCATGTCTGTAGTCCATGGCTGTAGTCCATATCTGTAGTCCATGTCTGTAGTCCATGTCTGTAGTCCATGCCTGTAGTCCATGTCTGTAGTCCATGGCTGAAGTCCATGTCTGTAATCCATATCTGTAGTCCATGGCTGTAGTCCATATCTGTAGTCCATGTCTGTAGTCCATGTCTGTAATCCATGTCTGTAATCCATGGCTGTAGTCCATGTCTGTAATCCATGTCTGTAGTCCATGGCTGAAGTCCATGGCTGAAGTCCAAGTCTGTAGTCCATGTCTGTAGTTCATGTCTGTAGTCCATGTCTGTAGTCCATGGCTGTAGTCCATGGCTGAAGCCCATGGCTGAAGTCCATGTCTGTAGTCCATGTCTGTAGTTCATGTCTGTAGTCCATGTCTGTAGTCCATGGCTGTAGTCCATGGCTGAAGCCCATGGCTGAAGTCCATGTCTGTAGTCCATGTCTGAAGTCCATGTCTGAAGTCCATGTCTGTAGTCCATGTCTGAAGTCCATGTCTGTAATCCATGTCTGTAGTCCATGTCTGTAGTCCATGTCCGTAGTCCATGTCCGTAGTCCATGTCTGTAGTCCATGTCCGTAGTCCTTGTCTGTAGTCCATGTCTGTAATCCATGTCTGTAGTCCATGTCTGTAGTCCATATCTGTAGTCCATGTCTGTAGTCCATGTCTGTAGTCCGTGTCCATAGTCCGTGTCCGTAGTCCGTGTCCATAGTCCATGTCCGTAGTCCATGTCCGTAGTCCTTGTCCGTAGTCCATGTCCGTAATCCATGTCTGTAGTCCATATCTGTAGTCCATATCTGTAGTCCATGTCTGTAGTCCATATCTGTAGTCCATGTCTGTAGTCCATGTCTGTAGTCCATGTCTGTAGTCCATGTCTGAAGTCCATGTCTGAAGTCCATGTCTGAAGTCCATGTCTGTAGTCCATGTCTGTAGTTCATGTCTGTAGTCCATGTCTGTAGTCCATGGCTGTAGTCCATGGCTGAAGCCCATGGCTGAAGTCCATGTCTGTAGTCCATGTCTGAAGTCCATGTCTGAAGTCCATGTCTGTAGTCCATGTCTGTAGTCCATGTCCGTAGTCCATGTCCGTAGTCCATGTCTGTAGTCCATGTCCGTAGTCCTTGTCCGTAGTCCATGTCTGTAATCCATGTCTGTAGTCCATGTCTGTAGTCCATATCTGTAGTCCATGTCTGTAGTCCATGTCTGTAGTCCGTGTCCATAGTCCATGTCCGTAGTCCGTGTCCATAGTCCATGTCCGTAGTCCATGTCCGTAGTCCTTGTCCGTAGTCCATGTCCGTAATCCATGTCTGTAGTCCATATCTGTAGTCCATGTCTGTAGTCCATGTCTGTAGTCCATGTCTGTAGTCCATGTCTGAAGTCCATGTCTGAAGTCCATGTCTGAAGTCCATGTCTGTAGTCCATGTCCGTAGTCCATGTCCGTAGTCCATATCTGTAGTCCATGTCTGAAGTCCATGTCTGAAGTCCATGTCTGTAGTCCATATCTGTAGTCCATGTCCGTAGTCCATGTCCGTAGTCCATGTCCGTAGTCCATGTCTGTAGTCCATGTCCGTAGTCCATGTCTGTAGCCCATGACTGTAGCCCATGGCTTTAGTGCATGTCTGTAGTCCATAGCTGCCAGAAGGTTCCGATGCGGCAGCCACAGACCACTGACATGGTGGCTGGACAGGGTCCTACAAATCTGTTACCCCAACTTTAGTGGAAGAAAGCAATGACTCTGCGTCTATCCATAGCATAGATACATTGTACATGTTCAGTATATATACAGTATATATATATATATAGATATAGATTTGATAAATATATATATATAGATTTGATAAATATATATATATATATATATAATCTCCAGTATCATCATTATTACTAGTAAATGGCCCTGACCCTGAGTACAGACCCTGTGAACGTGCACATACTGTACTTTCTGCTCAAAACATAATAGTTCAACCCAAGAACAGTGTCCAAAATCTTTCTAACCACACAATGTGTCATCCACCTGCATTTCTGGGAAACACTTGCTCAGTAATTGCTTTAACAGAATTATTTATGATGAGCCAATATATATTTTTTTCAGCCTCTATAGATTGCTCTCGCCAACACTTTTTGGAACACCTAATCCCCCCTTGGTCTGTGCGTTTATCTGTGTATCAAATTAATGTCATTTTGTTTTGTATAGGAATTTCACAAGAGACATAAGTAGAAAAAACCCCACAGTTACTCGTTATTTAAATATAATGAGACAGAATGACCGAATTTACAGCTGGATGAATTCGTCCGTTCCACCTTAAATACTCAGCTGCATTACTGAGTGTGAACAGCAGGTGGCAGCGCTGCCCAGGACATGGCATACACTGGCTGGAATGCTGCAGCTGGAGTCATCTAATTGTTTCCTACCTGTTCTTAAATTCAAAACCACATTTTCTTTTTGCACTTCTCAGCTACAAATGTTTTCCAGGCGTCTTACGTCACATCCCAGAATCGTCTTCTCGCTGACTGACGGCGATTCATCTTCAAACGTCCTGCCAGGGCCTTGTGATATTTGCTTATGACAAAGGCGAGAAGTTCTCGACATGTGCAGTTTACGGACTGGATGGGGCGATGGGACGAAGACTTCGCAGATCTGATTTGTTTAACGGGATAGCAACCCTTTAAAAATAAAACACAAAGACGGGTCTCGGCCCTCATGACAAACATTGCGGTGAACAGACGAAAAAAAGACGAAAAAAAAAAAACGGAAAAAAAAAACAGTTTGCGGACCAAACATTTGGGGTTGCTATGGCACCCTGCAACAGAGACAATTACAATGTCACCTTGTAAAAATAATCCTGTAATTGTCTGTAATATGGAAATATTATATAACTTGGGGCAATGACGTTTCTAGGAAAAAAAAAGAAAGAAAATAACTATATAAAAGTTTCTCAGTTCTATTGTTCCTGGAAAAAAGATTAGCAAGAACTGGGGTCAATCCTATTATAACTTCCACAACTTTCCCAAAATCCTGAATGGCACGGCGGTTTAAAAAGAGAAAAGTAGCCATAAAAAAAATAGAATAGAAAAACAAAAAATAATAATAATAATAATCATCATCATCATCATCAGTAACAATCCCTAATCAATTAATGTCAATGAATTCTTATATATATATATATATATATATATATATATATATATATATATATATATATATATATATATATATATATATATATATATATATATATAAAACCCTCTATGTATTAACATTTCAATATACAGGTACCACAGAGCTGAATTTGTCATTTAGCATTATGTTCCTGTTTTTGTGAGTGGAATCCATTTATAATGATAACATAATATAACAAAAAATTAATTAAAAAAATAATCCAATGTTAAATTCAGCTTTGCTACATCTGGGAAAGATGTGTTTTCTGTTGGAATGTTGATAGGCAGCAGCAATGCAACACTTTGTCCAGCAGATGGCAGCATCAGACCATTTATATGTATTCTGTAGTGGTAGAAGTCATTCTGCCCTAGATCTGGGGTGTAAGGAGGGGCTGTGCAGCACATTGGCTAACAAAGGTCAGATGTGATGATTTACAGAGGAGATGCATGATTGTTTTTTTTTAACATTCCAGCCAAATTGAGAGACAGAAGTGACCTCGTTAAAAGACCACTCTATAAATGATTTGAACGGAGACACAAGAGCTAAAACGATATAAAAAAATAGAAATAGTAAACATCATCAGAAATAGTAGTCATAATTTACAGACATCTAATGGAAAAAAAAAACATAATTCCACTTTAAATCCACATTCTTGAATGAGTTAGTATTTTTATTACAATGATTATTATTTAAGTTAATATTTTTTTTTAGTTTATTAATATTTGAATGATTTTACCTATAGTTATTATTATTATTATTATTATTATTATTACTAACGATTTTTTGTTGCTATTATTCAAATTATATTATTATATTGGCTGTTATTACTGTTATTTAAGTTGTTATTATTATTATTATTATTATACATTTTTTATAGCGCCATTTATTCCATGGCGCTTTACATGTGAATACGAGGCAAATATAGACAAATACATTAAACATGAGCAGATAACAGGCACACTGGTACATAAGGAGGGAGGACCCTGCCCGCGAGGGCTCACAGTCTGCAGGGGATGGGTGAGGATACACTAGGAGAGGGTAGGGCAGGTTGCGCGGCAGTTCAGTAACTTCAGGATCACTGCAGGCTGTAGGCTTGTCGGAAGAGGTGGGTCTTCAGGTTCTTTTTGAAGGTTTCTATGGTAGGCGAGAGTCTGATGTGTTGGGGTAGAGAGTTCCAGAGTATGGGGGAAGCACGGGAGAAGTCTTGGATGCGGTTGTGGGAAGAGGAGATAAGAGAGGAGTAGAGAAGGTGGTCTTGGGAGGATCGGAGGTTGCGTGTAGGTAGGTACCGGGAGACCATGTCACAGATGTATGGAGGAGACAGGTTGTGGATGGCTTTGTATGTCAGTGTGAGGGTTTTGAACTGGAGTCTCTGGGCAATGGGAAGCCAGTGAAGGGCTTGACATAGGGGAGAGGCTGGGGAATAGCGGGGGGACAGGTGGATTAGTCGGGCAGCAGAGTGTAGGATGGATTGGAGTGGTGCTAGAGTGCTAGAGGGGAGTCCAGAGAGTAGGAGGTTGCAGTAGTCGAGGCGGGAGATGATAAGGGCCTGCACTAGTGTTTTTGCGGTGTCGCGGTCAAGGAATGCACGGATCCGGGAAATATTTTTGAGTTTGAGACGACAGGAGGAGGCAAGGGCTTGGATATGTGGCTTGAAAGAGAGGGCAGAGTCGAGGATCACCCCGAGGCACCGGGCGTGTGGGACTGGGGATAGTGAGCAGCCGTTGACATTGATGGATAGGTCTGGTGGAGGGGTAGAGTGAGATGGGGAAAGATGATGAATTCTGTTTTGTCCATGTTCAGTTTTAGAAAACGAGCAGAAAAGAAGGCTGAAATGGCAGACAGACAGTGCGGGATTTTGGTAAGCAAGGAGGAGAGGTCAGGTCCGGAGAGGTAGATCTGCGTGTCATCAGCGTAGAGATGGTACTGCATACCATGGGATTCTATGAGCTGTCCCAGGCCGAAGATGTAGATGGAGAAGAGTAGGGGTCCTAGAACAGAGCCTTGAGGAACACTGACTGACAAGGGGCGAAGTGAGGAGGTGGTGTGGGGGAGGGAGACACTGAATGTTCGGTCTGTCAGATATGAGGAGATCCAGGAAAGGGCCAAGTCTGTGATGCCAAGAGATGAGAGAATTTGTAGCAAAAGGGAGTGGTCCACAGTGTCAATTTGTTATTGTTTATATTTTAGTTGTCATTTTTATTTGAGTTATATTGTTATTATTAATATTATATATTATTAATAATATTTTTAGCTTCTATTATTATTAAAATATTGGTATTATTATTATTATTATTATTATTATTATTTTGGTTATTATCATTATTTGAGTGAATATTATTATAGTATTATTATTATTATTATTTTGGTTATTAATATTTGAGTGATTATTATTATTATTAATACTAATAATTATTATTATTTCGACCTTTATTGCACAACTTTGAGTACCTGGGGTTTTACCCATTGGTTTGTGTGTTTATGTGATCATGATCAGGATTAGGGAGGACCCATAAGTGGTTGACTGACAGGAGGTGAAATGTGAGGAGTTTTGTATGTTTTGTACTGTGACACGCCTAACAGTTTGGCCACCAGAGGGCAGCACATAACAGGTTATAAAAAGAGGATTACCGTCTGCCATGCACTGTGGATCGATATGCATGGCAGTAAAATATGAGTGAATGTCACAAAGTTTGTTGCAGTCTCTCAATTTGATTTGGTTGAGATACAATTGATCTTAATCAAAACTGCCAGGATTGTTGTTTATTATACGCTGAGATCTCTCCAGACCCTAAAGCACGGTTAGCGGAAGGAGGGAAGGGGTAAAAGAGAACCCGTCAGAACAATTTTGTAATGTAAAGTAAAGACGTGGCTGTGATGGTGCTGTGACACAGATTACATTGATATCTTTCATTAAGAAATCCGCTTTGTTGTTCTGTAATCAGGATTTGAAGTTTTCTGTTAATTAGATTGCGGTGCACTGGAACCGGACTGTAGACAGGAACTGGACTGTACACTGGGGCCGGACTGTACACTGGGGCCAGACTACACACGGGGGGCCGGACTGTACACAGGAACTGGACTGTACATCGGGGCCGGACTGTACACAGGAACTGGACTGTACACAGGGGGCCAGACTGTACACTGGGGCCGGACTGTACATCGGGTCCGGACTGTACACAGGAACTGGACTGTAAACTGGGGCCAGACTGTACACTGGAACCGGACTGTAGACAGGAACTGGACTGTACACTGGGGCCAGACTGTACACTGGGGCCAGACTGTACACGGGGGCCGGACTGTACACAGGAACTGGACTGTACATCGGGGCCGGACTGTACACAGGAACTGGACTGTACACTGGGGACAGACTGTACACTGGGGCCGGACTGTACACTGGGGCCAGACTGTACACTGGGGCCAGACTACACACGGGGGGCCGGACTGTACACAGGAACTGGACTGTACATCGGGGCCGGACTGTACACAGGAACTGGACTGTACACAGGGGGCCAGACTGTACACTGGGGCCGGACTGTACATCGGGTCCGGACTGTACACAGGAACTGGACTGTAAACTGGGGCCAGACTGTACACTGGAACCGGACTGTAGACAGGAACTGGACTGTACACTGGGGCCAGACTGTACACTGGGGCCAGACTGTACACGGGGGCCGGACTGTACACAGGAACTGGACTGTACATCGGGGCCGGACTGTACACAGGAACTGGACTGTACACTGGGGACAGACTGTACACTGGGGCCGGACTGTACATCGGGGCCGGACTGTACACAGGAACTGGACTGTAAACTGGGGCCAGACTGTACACTGGAACCGGACTGTAGACAGGAACTGGACTGTACACTGGGGTCAGACTGTACACTGGGGCCGGACTGTACAAAGAAACTGGACTGTACATCGGGGCTGGACTGTACACAGGAACTGGACTGTACACTGGGGACGGACTGTACACTAGGGCCGAACTGTAGACAGGAACTGGACTGTACACTGGGGCCAGACTGTACACTGGGGCCGGACTGTACACAGGAACTGGACTGTACACTGGGAACGGACTGTACACTCGGGCCGGACTGTACACAGGAACCGGACTGTACACTGGGACCAAACTGTACACAGGAACCGGACAGTATACGGGGGCAGGACTGTACACGGGGGGCCGGACTGTACACGGGGCCAGGACTGTACACAGGGGCTGGACTGTACACGGGGGCCAGACTGTACACAGGAACTGGACTGTACACAGGAACTGGACTGTACACAAGGGCCGGACTGTACACAGGGGCCGGACTGTACACAGGAACTGGACTGTACACAGGGGCCGGACTGTACACAGGGGCCAGACTGTACACAGGGGTCGGACTGTACAGGGGGGCCGGACTGTACACGAGGGGCCAGACTGTACACAGGAAACGGACTGTACACGGGGCCCGAACTGTACATGGGGGGCTGGACTGTACACTGGGGCCGGACTGTACACAGGAACTGGACTGTACACAGGGGCCAGACTGTACACAGGGGCCAGACTGTACAGGGGGCAGGACTGTACACGGGGGGCCGGACTGTATACAGGAACTGGACTGTACACGGGGCCAGACTGTACACCGGTGCCGGACTGTACACAGGAACTGGACTGTACACAGGGGCCAGACTGTACTCAAGGGCCAGACTGTACACAAGGGCCGGACTGTACATGAGGGCAGGACTGTGCACGGGGGGCCAGACTGTACATGGGGCCCGGACTGTACAATGGGGCCGGACTGTACACAGGAACCAGACTGTACACAGGAACTGGACTGTATACCGGAAATGGAATGTACACAGGGGCTGGACTGTACAAAGGGGCCGGACTGTACAGGGGGGCCGGCTGTACACGAGGGAGCATACTGTACACATGAAGTGGACTGTACACGGGGCCCAGACTGTACACGGGGGGCCGGACTGTATGCAGGAACTGGACTGTACATAGGGGCCAAACTGTACACAGGGGCCAGACTGTACAGGGGGCCAGACTGTACACAGGGGGCCAGATTGTACACAGGAACTGGACTGTACTCGGGGCCCGGACTGTACACAGGGGGCCGGACTGTACACTGGGGCCGGACTGTACACAGGAACTCGACTGTACACGGGGGCCGGACTGTACACTGGGGCCGGACTGTACACAGGAACTGGACTGTACACAGGGGTCAGACTGTACACAGGGGCCGGACTGTACAGAGGGGCAAGACTGTACATGGGGGGCCGAACTGTACACAGGAACTGGACTGTACACAGGGCCCGGACAGTACACGGGGGGCCGGACTGTACACAGGAACTGGACTGTGCACAGGGGCTTGACTGTACACAAGTACTGGACTGTACAGGTTGAACACTGTTTATCCCCAGACTTGAATTATGGCGTGGGACAGAACGACGGACAGGTGAGGAATATTGTTGTTTTTTATTTTTCTTTTATTACAGTAGACAAGGAATTCAATGTAATGGGAATTAGGTGAGTATAACTGTGTTTGTTTTTAAAAAAGTAAATGTGTGTTTTGTTTTATTTCAAATAAAAGACTTTATTGTGTATGTGTGTTTACTTACCATGTAACTACAGGATTAATAATGGATTGGTGTCTTATAGACGCCTCTCCTTTACTAATCCGTGGGCTTGATGTCACCTGATAATACAAAGGTGACATCAACCCCACAAATATGAACCCCACTTGCCACCGCTACAGGGCAAGTGGTAAGAGTTGGGCAAAGCCCTGAAGGAGGCTGAAATTCCCCTGTAGATGGGGCTAATATGACAGCCCAAGTAACAGGGAAAATCAGCAAAAAAAAGAAAAATAAAGAAAAATGTATTGATTTGTTAAAATGCTCATCCAAGGTCTTTTAAAATTTTATGTGAAAAAGTGGCACACATTTTCTATATTATTTTACATTACCCCCCTACATTACTAAAAACAAAGAGAATACAAAACTAACATAAAAATTAATCCCTATATGTCTTAAAAAAAGGAAAAATGATGTGAATATCAGAACACTAAAAATATTATACTACTGTTAAAAGCACATGTATGATAAAACCCGAAAATGTCCCTGTTCAGGAATGTGTGAAACTGATCCAGTCACTAACTAAAGAATTTTTACAAATGTACAATATTTAGCTTAACACCGTTAGCCAAATGTAGTTTGAAAAACCAAAAAACACTTTTGGTATCGCCATAACAGTCCTCAAAATCACCTGGTCAGTTTTGTCACACAAGGAATGCAATAAAAAGAAAATCCAAAACACATTTTTTTTTTCAGTATTACCGAACTTGGATTTTTTTTTTCATTTTTCAGAACAATATATGGGAAAATCAATTGTATCATTCAAAATTATAACTTGGCACAAAAATAAAAAAGCCCCTATAATTTTCCTTTTTCTTTTCAACATTCAATAGTACTTATGTCTTATGACAGAAATCTGCTTTTTTCCTCTTTTGGACTGATCTTTCTCTCTCAAAATTCTCAATTTCAGTGAATTCAGATTTTCCCATTACTAAGATAGGAGATGAAACTTGGTGCTCACAAAGTTCTATAGAACTTGAAGCAGAATGTCTGTGTTTGCCTCTAGCTCCTCTCACCTCCCTCCATAGTATTTTAAAAGCACCAACTATCATTTCCTATCTCAGTAATGTAACATAGTAACATAGTTATTAAGGTTGAAGGAAGACTTTAAGTCCATCTAGTCCTACCCATAGCCTAACCTAACTTGCCCTAACATGTTGATCCAGAGGAAGGCAAAAAAAACCCATGTGGCAAAGAGTAAGCTCCACATTGGGGACAAAAATTCCTTCCCGACTCCACATACGGCAATCAGACTAGTTCTCTGGATCAACACCCTATCAAGGAATCTAGTATATATACCCTGTAACATTATACTTTTCAAGAATGGCATCCAGTCCCCTCTTAACCCCTTAGTGACAGAGCCAATTTGGTACTTAATGACCGAGCCAATTATTGCAATTCTGACCACTGTCACTTTATGAGGTTATAACTCTGGAACGCTTCAACGGATCCCGCTGATTCTGAGACTGTTTTTTCGTGACATATTGTACTTCATGTTAATGGTAACATTTCTTCGATATTACTTGCGATTATTTATGAAAAAAATGGAAATATGGCGAAAATTTTTAAAATTTTGCAATTTTCAAACTTTGTATTTTTATGCCCTTAAATCAGAGAGATATGTCATGCAAAATAGTTAATAAATAACATTTCCCACATGTCTACTTTACATCAGCACAATTTTGGAAACAAATTTTTTTTTTGTTAGGGAGTTATAAGGGTTAAAAGTTGACCAGCAATTTCTCATTTTTACAACACCACTTTTTTTAGGGACCACATCACATTTGAAGTCATTTTGAGGGGTCTATATGAAAGAAAATAATGAAGTGTGACACCATTCTAAAAACTACACCCCTCAAGGTTCTGAAAACCACATTCAAGAAGTTTATTAACCCTTTACGTGCTTCACAGGAACTGAAACAATGTGGAAGAAAAAAATGAACATTTAACTTTTTTTTGCAAACATCTTAATTCAGAACCATTTTTTTTATTTTCACAAGTGTAAAAACAGAAATGTAACCATAAATTTTGTTACGCAATTTCTCCTGAATACGCCAATACCCCATATGTGGGGGTAAACCACTTTTTGGGCGCACCGCAGAACTTAGAAGTGAAGGAGCGCCGTTAGACTTTTTCAATGCAGAATTGGCTGGAATTGAGATCGGACGCCATGTCACGTTTAGAGAGCCCCTGATGTGCCTAAACAGTGGAAACTCCCCACAAGTGACACCATTTTGGAAACTAGACCCCTTATGGAACTTATCTAGATGTGTGGTGAGCACTTTGAACCCCCAAGTGCTTCACAGAAGTTTATAACGTAGAGCCGTGAAAATAAAAAAATCGCTTTTGTTTACACAAAAATGAAATTTTCGCCCACAACTTCTTATTTTCACAAGGGTAACAGGAGAAATTAGACCACAAAAGTTGTTGTGCAATTTCTCCTGAGTACGTCGATACCCCATATGTGAGGGTAAACCACTGTTTGGGCGCACCGCAGAGCTTGGAAGTGAAGGAGCGCCGTTTTACTTTTTCAATGTAGAATTGGCTGGAATTGAGATTGGACGCCATGTCGCGTTTGGAGAGCCCCTGATGTGCCTAAACAGTAGAAACCCCCCACAAGTGACCCCATTTTGGAAACTAGACCCCTTAAGGAACTTATCTAGATGTGTGGTGAGCACTTTGAACCCCCATGTGCTTCACAGAAGTTTATAATGTAGAGCCGTGAAAAAAAAAAATCGCTTTTGTTTACACAAAAATGATCTTTTCGCCCACAAATTCTTATTTTCACAAGGGTAACAGGAGAAATTAGACCACAAAAGTTGTTGTGCAATTTCTCCTGAGTACGTCGATACCCCATATGTGAGGGTAAACCACTGTTTGGGCGCACCGCAGAGCTTGGAAGTGAAGGAGCGCCGTTTTACTTTTTCAATGTAGAATTGGCTGGAATTGAGATCGGACGCCATGTCGCGTTTGGAGAGCTCCTGATGTGCCTAAACAGTAGAAATCCCCCACAAGTGACCCCATTTTGGAAATTAGACCCCCCATGGAACTTATCTAGATGTGTGGTGAGAACTTTGAATGCCCAAGTGCTTCACAGAAGTTTATATTGCAGAGTCGTGAAAATAAAAAATATTTTTTTTTTCCACAAAAAAGATTTTTTAGCCCCCAAGTTTTTATTTTCACAAGGGTAACAAGAGAAATTGGACCCCACAAGTTGTTGTCCAATTTGTCCTGAGTATGCTGGTACCCCATATGTGGGGGTAAACCACTGTTTGGGCGCATGGCAGAGCTCGGAAAGAAGGAGCGCCGTTTTGGAATGCAGACTTTGATAGAATGGTCTGCGGGCATTATGTTGCGTTTGCAGAGCCCCTGATGTACCTAACCAGTAGAAACCCTCCACAAGTGACCCCATTTTGGAAAATAGACACCCCAAGGAACTTATCTAGATGTGTGGTGAGAACTTTGAATGCCCAAGTGCTTCACAGAAGTTTAGAATGCAGAGTCGTGAAAATAAAAAAATATTTTTTTTTCCACAAAAAAGATATTGTAGCCCCCAAGTTTTTATTTTCACAAGGGTAACAGGAGAAATTGGACTGCAATAGTTGTTGTCCAATTTATCCCGAGTACGATGATGCGCCATATGTGGGGGTAAACCACTGTTTGGTCGCACGGCAGAGCTCGGAAGGGAAGGAGTGCCTTTTTGGAATGCAGACTTTGATAGAATGGTCTGTGGGCGTTATGTTGCGTTTGCAGAGCCCCTGATGTACCTAAACAGTAGTAACCCCCCACAAGTGACCCCGTTTTGGAAACTAGTCCCCCCAAGGAACTTATCTAGATGTGTGGTGAGAACTTTGAATGCCCAAGTGCTTCACAGAAGTTTATAATGCAGAGTCATAAAAAAAATATGTATATAGTTTTCCACAAAAAGGATTTTATAGCCCCCAAGTTTTTATTTTCACAAGGGTAACAAGAGAAATTGGACCCCAGAAGTTGTTGTCCAATTTATCCCGAGTATGCTGATGCCCCATATGTGGGGGTAACCCACTGTTTGGGCGCACGGCAGAGCTCAGAAGGGAGGGAGCACCATTTGACTTTTTGAGCGCAAAATTGGCTATCGTGTTTGGAGACCCCCTGATGTACCTAAACAGTGGAAACCCCCCAATTCTAGCTCCAACCCTAACCCCAACACACCCCTAACCCTAATCCCAACCTGATCCATAATCCTAATCACTAACCCTAACCATAATCACAACCCTTACCCCAAAACAACCCTAACGTCAACCCTAACCATAACCCTAATCAAAACCCTAAATCCAACACACCCCTAATCCTAATCTCAACCCTAACCTCAAACCTAACCCTAATCCCAATACACCCCTAATCACAACCCTAACCTTAACCCTAATCCCAAACCTAACCCTAATCCCAAGCGTAACCCTAATGCCAACCCTAACCCTAATACCAACAATAATCCAAACCCTAACCCTAATCCCAACTCTAACCCTAACTTTAGCCCCAAACCTAGCCCTAACTTTAGCCCCAACCCTAACCCTAGCCCTAAGGCTACTTTCACATTTGCGTTGTTTGGCATCCGTCGCAATCCATCATTTTGGACAAGAAACGGATCCTGCAAATGTGCCCGCAGGATGCGTTTTTTGCCCATAGACTTGTATTGCCGACGGATCGTGACGGATGGCCACACGCCACGTCCGTCGTGCACTGGATCAGTGTTTTGGCGGACCATCAGCACAAAAAAACGTTCAATGTAACGTTTTTTTGTACGTCGCATCCGCCATTTCTGACCGCACATGCGTGGCCGTAACTCCGCCCCCTCCTCCCCAGGACATAGATTGGGCAGCGGATGCGTTGAAAAACTACATCCGCTGCCCACGTTGTGCACAATTTTCACAACGTGCGTTGGTATGTCGGGCCGATGCATTGCGACGTCCCCGTACCGACGTAAGTGTGAAAGAAGCCTAACCCTAAATTTAGCCCCAACCCTAACCCTAAATTTAGCCCCAACCCTAACCCTAAATTTAGCCCCAACCCTAACCCTAAATTTAGCCCCAACCCTAACCCTAAATTTAGCCCTAACCCTAATCCTAGCCCTAACCCTACCCCTAACCCTACCCCTAGCCCTAACCCTGGCCCTAACCCTAGCCCTAACCCTAGCCCTAGCCCTAACTCTACCCCTAGCCCTAACCCTACACCTAACCCTACCCCTAACCCTAACCCTACCCCTACCCCTACCCCTACCCCTAGCCCTAACCCTACCCCTAACCCTAGCCCTAACCCTACCCCTAACCCTAACCCTACCCCTAACCCTAACCCTAACCCTACCCCTAGCCCTAACCCTACCCCTAACCCTAGCCCTAGCCCTACCCCTAACCCTACCCCTAACCCTAACCCTACCCCTAACCCTAACCCTACCCCTAACCCTACCCCTAACCCTAATTTTAGCCTCAACTGCTCTTCTCCTGCCGGCCGGCATATGGAGACAGATGGCGGGCGCACTGCACATGCGCCCGCCATTTTCTTTTGCCGGCGGCCAGGAGGAGCAGCAGGAGGACCCAGGGACACAGGTGAGTATGGCAGGGTCCCCGAATCCCCCTATTTCTCTGTCCTCTGATGTGCGATCACATCAGAGGACAGAGAATTACACTTTGACTTTTTTTTTTTTGCGGTCGCCGGTAAACAGTTAATTACCGGCGATCGCAAAACAGGGGTCGGTAAAACCGACCCCGATCATGCTCTTTGGGGTCTCGGCTACCCCGGCAGCCGAGACCCCAAAGATTCTCACGGGGCCGGCCGGGGGGCGCACTGCGCATGCGCCTGCCATTTTGAAGATGGCGGCGCCCACCGGGAGCCACGAGGAGCACCGCGGGAGACAGGTAAGTATTGGGGGGCTACCTGGGACCCCTTTTCTCTGTCCTCCGATGTGCGATCACATCGGAGGACAGAGAAATTAAAAAGAGATCGCGTTTTTTTTTTTTTGCGATCGCCGGTAAACGGTTAATTACCGGCGATCGCAAATGCGGGGTGGGTTAAAAACCCCCCGAATCATGTTCTCTGGGGTCTCGGCTACCCCCGGCAGCCGAGACCCCAGAGAAAATCCGACTCTGGGGGTCGCTATTTACTTTTTCCACAGCGCCGTACGGCGCTGTGGTTTAAGTACCCTTAGCGGCCGCCGTTAAAAGGCGTATCGGCGGTCGCTAAGGGGTTAAATGTAAGTAATGAATCACTGATTACAACATCATATGGCAGAGAGTTCCATAGTTTCACTGCTCTTACAGTAAAGAATCCGCGTCTGTTATTATGCTTAAACCTTCTTTCCTCCAGACGCAGAGGATGCCCCCTTGTCCCTGTCTAAGGTCTATGATTAAATAGATCATTAGAAAGGTCTCTGTACTGTCCCCTCATATATTTATACATTAAAATAAGATCACCCCTTATCCTTCGTTTTTCGAAACTAAATAGCCCCAAGTGTAATAACTAGTGTTGAGCGATACCGTCCGATACTTGAAAGTATCGGTATCGGATAGTATCGGCCGATACCCGAAAAATATCGGATATCGCCGATACCGATATCCGATACCAATACAAGTCAATGGGACATCAAGTATCGGAATGTATCCTCATGGATCCCAGGGTCTGAAGGAGAGGAAACTCTCCTTCAGGCCCTGGGATCCATATTAAAGTGTAAAATAAAGAATTAAAATAAAAAATATTGTTATATTCACCTCTCCGGCGGCCCCTGGACATCAGCGGGAGGATCCGGCGTCCGGCACGGCTTCTTTCTTCAAAATGCGCGCCTTCAGGACCTGTGGAATGACGTCCCGGCTTCTGATTGGTCGCGTGCCGCCCATGTGACCGCCACGCGACCAATCAGAAGCCGCGACGTCATTCCTCAGGTCCTAGAAGGCGCTCATTCTAGGACTTTAGCTGAGGAATGACGTCGCGGCTTCTGATTGGTCGCGTGGCGGTCACATGGGCGGCACGCGACCAATCAGAAGCCGGGACGTCATTCCACAGGTCCTGAAGGCGCGCATTTTGAAGAAAGAAGCCGTGCCGGACGCCGGATCCTCCCGCTGATGTCCAGGGGCCGCCGGAGAGGTGAATATAACAATATTTTTTATTTTAATTCTTTATTTTACACTTCCGATACCGATACCCGATATCACAAAAATATCGGATCTCGGTATCGGAATTCCGATACCGCAAGTATCGGCCGATACCCGATACTTGCGGTATCGGAATGCTCAACACTAGTAATAACCTATCTTGGTATTGCAGACCCCCCAGTCCTCTAATAATCTTGGTCGCTCTTCTCTGCACCCGCTCCAGTTCAGCTATGTCTTTCTTATACACCGGAGACCAGAACTGTGCACAGTATTCTAAGTGTGGTCGAACTAGTGACTTGTATAGAGGTAAAATTATGTTCTCCTCATGAGCATCTATGCCTCTTTTAATGCATCCTATTATTTTATTTGCCTTAGTAGCAGCTGCCTGACACTGGCCACTAAATATGAGTTTGTCATCCACCCATACACCCAGGTCTTTTTCATCAACGGTTTTGCCCAGATTTTTAGAATTAAGCACATAATTATACATCTTATTACTTCTACCCAAGTGCATGACCTTACATTTATCCCCATTAAAGCTCATTTGCCATTTATCAGCCCAAGCTTCTAGTTTACATAAATCCTCCTGTAATATAAAATTGTCCTCCTCTGTATTGATTACCCTGCAGAGTTTAGTGTCATCTGCAAACCTGCTGACAAGGGTGGTGCAATAGTCATGATGAACACATCAGACTATATGAAGGAAGCAAACAGACAACTTATGGACACACGCTACTACAAAAAATTGGAGTTGGATCCTACACAGGATTATTACAAGGAACTAAACAAGTTGGTATCTTGTCAGCCCGACGAATCCATAAGAACCAATGACCTGATACCAGAAAGTCCAAGAACAGGGACATTCTACATGCTTCTCAAAATCCACAAATCTGCAAACCCAGGAAGACCAATTATTTCATGTGTGGGCACCTTACTGAGCAGGTATCTAGATGGGTAGAGGGTATTCTTAAACCCCTGGTAAAGGAGACACCCAACTTCATTCAGGACACAACTGACCTATTGAATAAACTATCAGCAATAGGTCCTCTACCAGAAGGAACCATCCTGGCCACCATGGATGTGGAATCTTTGTACTCCAATATCCCACACCAGGATGGATTAAATGCCTGCAAATTCTTCCTGGAAAACACAGGGACTGATGCAAATTCTGTGGTGAAACTTATAAAATTCATCCTCACCCACAATTACTTTGAGTTTGACAAGAAGATCTATCTACAGGAGACTGGCACAGCAATGGGAAGTAAAATGGCCCCACAGTATGCAAATCTTTTCATGGCCAAGCTTGAAAGCGACTTTTTGTCCTCATGTCCCATCAGGCCTCTGGCGTACTACCGCTACATTGATGACATTTTAATCATCTGGACGGAGTCTGAGCCGCAGCTGAAGACGTTCCATGAACAGTTTAATCAATTTCATCCTACCATCAACTTGACACTCAACTACTCCTGTACTGAAATTAACTTTTTGGACACCATCATTAACCCCTTTCTGACCTCAGACGGGATAGTACGTCCAAGGTCAGATCCCCTGCTTTGATTCAGGGCTCCGCGGTGAGCCCGCACCAAAGCCGGGACATGTCAGCTGTTTTGAACAGCTGACTTGTGCCCGTAATAGGCACGGGCAGAATCGCGATCTGCCCGCACCTATTAACTAGTTAAATGCCGCTGTCAAACGCAGACAGCGGCATTTAACTACCGCTTCCGGCCGGGCGGCCGGAAATGACGTCATCGCTGACCCCGTCACATGATCGGAGGTCGGCAATGCGTCTCCATTGTAACCATAGAGGTCCTTGAGACCTCTATGGTTACTGATCGCCGGTAGCTGTGAGCGCCACCCTGTGGACGGCGCTCACAGCACACCTGCAATTCTGCTACATAGCAGCGATCTGATGATCGCTGCTATGTAGCAGAGGCGATCGAGTTGTGCCAGCTTCTAGCCTCCAATTGAGGCTATTGAAGCATGGCAAAAGTAAAAAAAAAAGTTGAAAAAAATGTTAAAAAAATAAAAAATATATAAAAGTTTAAATCACCCCCCTTTCGCCCCAATCAAAATAAATCAATAAAAAAATATCAAATCTACACATATTTGGTATCGCCGCGTTCAGAATCGCCCAATCTATCAATTAAAAAAAAGCATTAACCTGATCGCTAAACAGCATAGCAAGAAAAAATTTCGAAACGCCAGAATTACGTTTTTTTGGTCGCCGCGACATTGCATTAAAATGCAATAACGGGCGATCAAAAGAACGTATCTGCACCGAGATGCTATCATTAAAAACGTCATTTCGGCACGCAAAATATAAGCCCTCAACCGACCCCAGATCATGAAAAATAGAGACGCTACGGGTATCGGAAAATGGCGCAATTTTTTTATTTTTTTAGCAAAGTTTGGATTTTTTTTCACCACGTAGATTAAAAATAACCTAGTCATGTTAGGTGTCTATGAACTCGTACTGACCTGGAGAATCATAATGGCAGGTCATTTTTAGCATTTAGTGAATCTAGCAAAAAAGCCAAACAAACAACAAGTGTGGGACTGCACTTTTTTTGCAATTTCACCGCACTTGGAATTTTTTTCCCGTTTTCTAGTACACGACATGCTAAAACCAATGATGTCGTTCAAAAGTACAACTCGTCCCGCAGAAAATAAGCCCTCACATGGCCAAATTGACGGAAAAATAAAAAAGTTATGGCTCTGGGAAGGTGGGGAGCGAAAAACGAACACGGAAAAACAAAAAATCCCAAGGTCATGAAGGGGTTAAGCTGCAGAACAATAAAATAGAGACATCCCTGTATCAGAAGCCAATCGACCATCCAACATACCTTAAGTGGGACAGTTTCCATCCAAAACACATAAAAAACTCTATTGTCTACAGCCAAACCATCAGATACAATCATATATGTTCCAACCCAATGGATAAGGATGAACACCTTGGTCGCCTCAGAAAGACCTTTTAGAATCAGGGCAACCATCCAAGAACAATTGAAAACCAGATTACAAGAGCCACCAGAATATCAAGAAATCACCTGCTACATTACAAAGCTAAAGAAGAAAATAACCGGGTACCTCTAGTAGTTACCTACAATCCAAATCTGGAGGTGCTAAAGGGAGCTGCACGGAAAATACAACCTTTACTGCAAAAAGATGCTCGCTTACAATCCATTTCTCCAGACCCCCCACTAGGGTTGAGCGACCTCTACTTTTATAGGATCGGGTCGGGTTTCACGAAACCCGACTTTTTCAAAAGTCGGGTCGAGTGAAATCGGCCGATCCTATAAAAAAGTCGGGGTCGGGGTCGGCCGAAACTCGAAAACCAATGCAGTGCATTGGGTTTCCAATGGTTCCCAGGGTCTGAAGGAGCGGAAACTCTCCTTCAGACCCTGGGATCCATATTTAAGTGTAAAATAAAGAACTAAAATAAAAAATATCGCTATACTCACCCTCGGACGCACCCTGCTTCTTTCCGGCAGCCTTCCTTCCTAAGAATCAGCGCTTGCAGGACCTTGCGTGACGTCGCGGTGACGTCGCGGCTTGTGATTGGTCGCGCGAGCGGTCACATGGGCGGCCGCGCAACCAATCACAAACCGCGACGTCATCGCGACGTCACCGCAAGGTCCTGGAAGCGCTGATTCGAAGGAAGGAAGGTTCCCGGTTAGTACCAGGGCGCGTCAGAGGGTAAGTATAGCGATATTTTTTATTTTAATTCTTTATTTTACATTAAATATGGATTCCGATACCGATTTCCGATATTGCAAACATATCGGAAATCAGGATCGGAATTCCGATACCACATTCAGAAGATCGCCGACCTCATGGCCGACCCCACACAGGGGTCGGGTCGGGTTTCATGAAACCCGACTTTGCCAAAAGTCGGCGACTTCTGAAAGTGGCCGACCCGTTTCGCTCAACCCTACCCCCCCACTACTGTGTTTTAGGCAGCCCCCAAATCTAAGAAGCATCATTGTCAAGAGCTCCCTGTACTCTCCAACAGCTGCAGGTACCTTTCCTTGCAACCTGAGAAAATGTAAAATCTGTCCATTTATAATGACCACGGACAAGATAAAGATCCCCAATTCACATCAGGACTACAAGATACCAGGTACTTTCAGCTGCATCACTTCTAATGTGGTGTGCCTAATTATTTGTACTAAATGTCCAACTGGGGGTCTGTATGTGGGGGAGACAGGGCAGAAATTGAGAACAAGGATGAACTCTCATCGCCACACAATAAGAGAGAAAAGAATGGATCTACCTGTGGCAATACATTTCTGTCTCCCAAATCATAACATTATGGACATGAAATTACTTGTACTAAAGGGGAGCTTCAAATCGCAGAAAGACAGAAGAGTCTGGGAATATAAACTGATGACGACCTTTGACACTTTCACTGAAGGAATGAATGTGTCACACGGATTTATGTCTTTTTACATCCACTAAGGAACTTGCCCCTCAGACCATGTGGGGTCATCACAACAGAGTCCCTAATCACAGGACAACAAACCAATCCTTATCTAAGAATTGGCCCAATATTTATGAACGTAACTGTTTATCACCCATGGTAATTCTGCTTCATGTCACCTGGCTTATCCAGGGATTTCCCCCCTTTTTTTTTTTCTATACTATGTTGTGCATAAATATGTGATTCTTCAGAATTTGTTTTAGTCTTTGCCTGATGTAGAGACCTGTGTAGTCTCGAAAGCTTGCAATTTGTTACCATCTTTTCAGTTAGCCATTAAAAGGTATCAACCACTGAGGACTCTCAATTCTAAATATTTTTCTATCTGCAAATATTGAAATTCTGCTCTGTAAGCCCCATACAAGGACATTGGAAGTGGTAACATAGTAAGTAACATAGTTAGTAAGGCCGAAAAAAGACATTTGTCCATCCAGTTCAGCCTATATTCCATCATAATAAATCCCCAGATCTACGTCCTTCTACAGAACCTAATAATTGTATGATACAATATTGTTCTGCTCCAGGAAGACATCCAGGCCTCTCTTGAACCCTTCGACTGAGTTCGCCATCACCACCTCCTCAGGCAAGCAATTCCAGATTCTCACTGCCCTAACAGTAAAGAATCCTCTTCTATGTTGGTGGAAAAACCTTCTCTCCTCCAGACGCAAAGAATGCCCCCTTGTGCCCGTCACCTTCCTTGGTATAAACAGATCCTCAGCGAGATATTTGTATTGTCCCCTTATATACTTATACATGGTTATTAGATCGCCCCTCAGTCATCTTTTTTCTAGACTAAATAATCCTAATTTCGCTAATCTATCTGGGTATTGTAGTTCTCCCATCCCCTTTATTAATTTTGTTGCCCTCCTTTGTACTCTCTCTAGTTCCATTATATCCTTCCTGAGCACCGGTGCCCAAAACTGGACACAGTACTCCATGTGCGGTCTAACTAGGGATTTGTACAGAGGCAGTATAATGCTCTCATCATGTGTATCTAGACCTCTTTTAATGCACCCCATGATCCTGTTTGCCTTGGCAGCTGCTGCCTGGCACTGGCTGCTCCAGGTAAGTTTATCATTAACTAGGATCCCCAAGTCCTTCTCCCTGTCAGATTTACCCAGTGGTTTCCCTTTCAGTGTGTAATGGTGATATTGATTCCTTCTTCCCATGTGTATAACCTTACATTTATCATTGGTAAACCCCATCTGCCACCTTTCAGCCCAAGTTTCCAACTTATCCAGATCCATCTGTAGCAGAATACTATCTTCTCTTGTATTAACTGCTTTACATAGTTTTGTATCATCTGCAAATATCGATATTTTACTGTGTAAACCTTCTACCAGATCATTAATGAATATGTTGAAGAGAACAGGTCCCAATACCGACCCCTGCGGTACCCCACTGGTCACAGCGACCCAGTTAGAGACTATACCATTTATAACCACCCTCTGCTTTCTACCACTAAGCCAGTTACTAACCCATTTACACACATTTTCCCCCAGACCAAGCATTCTCATTTTGTGTACCAACCTCTTGTGCGGCACGGTATCAAACGCTTTGGAAAAATCGAGATATACCACGTCCAATGACTCACCGTGGTCCAGCCTATAGCTTACCTCTTCATAAAAACTGAAATATTAATAAATATGTTAAAAAGAAGAGGGCCTTGTGGTACCCCACTGCTAACCGCGACCCAGTCCGAGTGTGCTCCATTAATAACCACCCTTTGTTTAGCATTTGTCTTCACTGAAGACAAATTTTGCATGTGATTTGAGTGTGAATGATCAGTCCAAGAGGAAAAAGAAGCAGATTTATCTGATAAGATATCTTTCAAAGTTGCTGATTTTTTATGTGTACTATTGATTTGTGAAATAAAAATTAAAATGACAGTTACTCTTTAATGTTTCACAGATAAATGAATATTCTGTGTCCCCATAACATCGTCTATATTTACAGAGACAATAGTTTTCCCTCAAGAACTTGGAGTTCCCCAAACTTTTGCTCCATATACCTGGAATCTGTGCTGCACTTAGAAGTTTGGGGAAGGGGGATTTCCATTAATCAGGGAAAGTTCACTAGCTAAGTAGGAATACTTATTAACAAGAACCCATTATCTACATCTGTCGGGTCTGAATTTCTTCAAATTTTTATTCACAAAATAATGAAACTTTTATACTTTTATATAATGAACACTTACATGGGTTGTGCCAAGACCATAGCCTCTGACCCGTCAGCATACTAGGCAATATACTATATGTCTGATTATTAGAGGTCAAACCACCCCTTCAGTGAACCAGAAGACTCAAGACTCTAGTTCTCATGATCAGCAGGGATCCCCTACAATCAGAAAGGTGATGAGTTGTAATTAGAGATTAGTGGATCTTTTGAAATTCAAATTCTGCAGCTTTGCCAAAAAATTTTTCATAAAATTCGATTTGAAAAGAAAAACATCGTGAGGATCTTAATACTGGAAAGGTTGAAAATACACGTGGAGGAGAGCAGAGAGAGAGAGAGAGAGAGAGGGAGAAAGGAACCTGATAACCATAAGAGCTTATACTCTACAGGAGATAGAGGGGAGCCCACTTACCATAAGAGCTCATACTCTACCGGGGAGTGAAAGGATCCCTCTGACCATAAGAGCTTACACTCTACAGGAGAGAGATAGTGAGAGGATCCTGCTGACCATAAGAGCTTACACTCTACAGGAGAGAGATAGTGAGAGGATCCTGCTGACCATAAGAGCCTACATTCTACAGGAGAGAGATAGTGAGAGGACCCTGCTGACCATAAGAGCTTACACTCTGCCAGGGAAGGAGAAGACCCAAATGACCATAAGAACTCACACTCTACAGGAGAGAGGACCCCACTGACCATAAGAGCTTATACTGTGTAGGAGAGAGAGAGTTCTCCGATGACCACAAGAGCTTACACTCTACAGGAGAGAGAGGACCCCACTGACCACAAGAGGTACACTGTACAGCAGAGAGAGAGGACCCCACTGACCATAAGAGCTTACAGTCTACAGCAGAGAGAGAGGACCCCACTGACCATAAGAGCTTACAGTCTACAGCAGAGAGAGAGGACCCCATTGACTATAAGAGTTTATACTCTACAGGAGAGAGAGAGACAGAGGGCCCCACTGACTATAAGAGCTTAAACGTTACAGAAGAGAAATTGATTGAGGACCCTGCTGACCAAAAGAGCTTAAACTCTACAGGAGAGAGAGAACCTCACTGATTATAAGAGCTTATACTCTACAGGAGAGAGGATACCACTGACCATAAGAACTTACACTCTATAGGAGAGAGAGAGGATCCTGCTGATTATTAGAGTTTACACTCAGACACCCACACAGGAGGGAGTGAGGACCCCACTAACTATAACAGCTTACACTATATAGGAGAGAGAGAGGACTCTGTTGACAAAAGGGCTTACACTGTACAGAAAAGAGGCTTACACAGTGACCCCATTGGCAATAAAAGCTTACACTCTACAGGACAGGGGGAGCGAGAGACGACACGGCTGGCCATAAGAGCTTAAACATTACAGAAGAGAGATAGAGTGAGGACCCTGCTTGCTGTTCATAAGAGCTTAAACTCTACAGGAGAGAGAGGACCTCACTGACCATAAGAGTTTACACGCTACAGGAGAGAGAACCCTGTTGACCATAAGAGCTTACATGCTACTGTGGTGTCCCTGAGGGTCCAGTCGCCACAGAGGTACTGCACCTTAACCAGAGGTGTGGTGCCCCAACTCTCTGATGAAGAGGGGACACTGTACAGAACCCTAACACTAGCATCCAACACCAGACCTCCCCAGGCCAGGGAGGGATTAGATAGAAAGTATGGGAGGAGAGTGAGGAGTCTTCAGGGGAGACAGGAGAGAGGAGTCAGGGGGTTGATGAAGAGCAGTGGAGCAGAGCAGACGTGTGGGTCTGAAGCTCCTGAAAGTCTAAAGGGAGAGGAAGGAAAGAAGCTCCCAGAGAGAATGAAGGGGTCCTAGAGGCACGGGAAGTGGAGAAGCCACCCATGGGGCCCGTATCCATGCTGACCATTGCCAGGTGGAGGGACCAGGTCGCAGGAGGGGAATTGGCCCCTGAATTAGTGGAGGAACTACAGGTCTCAGCTAGGAACCCGGAGGCTGTCATGACTGCAAGTGTGACAGCCAGATTCAGACCCATTTCGCTAAAAAGGTGGACACAGAGGGTCCTGGGGACAGTGAAGGCATGGCCCGACATGACCCATGACTACCGGCTTGGGACACTGGGTGTGAAGTGCAGGGCAGGAGAGGTGAGAGCCAGCGCAGTAAGATGGCCAGGAAAGGCACATACTAAGGGGGTTCTGGACAAGTGCCCCAAGCTACTGGAGAGTTTGCTGGACCACTGACCTGGAGGACACAGCACCCCGGCTGGGGAATAACATCCGAACTGAGTAAAAGTGTGGAAACTGCACCCTGCTGTGTCCTCTCAATTCTTTCCTGCATCACTCGCCCTGCACCACTACCCTCCATCAACAAGATTCACCATAAAGGGTGAATCCCTGGGAACTAAGCTCTGCCTATAACAACTCTGCTGCATCACCATCAGCCCCAACGGTCCCTTTAAGCAGTGTCGGCTATCCCTGGCTGAGTACCACAGGTGGTGTCACAAACAATATCCACTTTCATATACAAACTTTATTCCCACTCCCAAACATCAGGGCATTACTTTTATTGAGCTACCAGGGCCAGGGACCGGGTCACTGCTGCCGTGACTACCCCTTTAAGAACCATCCGACTCGGTTCCAAGTACCCCACGGCCCTAGCAGGTGTTGCACTACTGGAGAGAGAGGACCCCACTGACCATAAGTTCTTACACTCTACAGGAGAGAGAGAGAGAGGACCCCGCTGATCATAAGAGCTTACACTATACAGGAGGGGGAGAGAGAGGACCCCGCTGATCATAAGAGCTTACACTCTATAGGAGAGAGAGAGAGAGGACCTCTCTGATCATAAGAGCTTACACTCTACAGGAGAGAGAGGACCCCGCTGATCATAAGAGCTTACACTCTACAGGATAGAGAGAGGACCCCGCTGATCATAAGAGCTTACACTCTACAGGCGAGACAGGACCCCCCTGACCATTAGAGCTTACACTCTACAGGAGAGAGAGGACCCCCCTGACCATTAGAGCTTACACTCTACAGGAGAGAGAGAGGACCCCACTGACCATAAGAGCTTACACTCTACAGGAAAGAGAGAGGACCCTGTTGACAAAAGGAGCTTATACTGTACACAAAAGACACCCAGTTACTCTGGAGATGGAGAATGACTGCCATACAAACTATCGATCACTGATTTGTGATAGCCCAGGTACTGACCAACACTGTACAAGGTATGATCCACTAGATGTCATTGCTGCAGCACAATATGGGAAGGTCCACAAAGCTACGCAAAATGACGTTTGCCTGCTTTCTGTTGGAAATGGTGCTGGGCAAGGTTTTGTTTTTGCAAAAAGAAACTCAAATATACATTTAATATACTTTTTTGACCAAAAATGGCAAAAATATTCTGGGATTAGTAACTTTATTGGCAAAGCAGAAAAATTACCGTATTTTTGCCAACCTTATTATTTTCCTATATACTATAATTATACACATATGTATAAAAAACGTCCTTCTTTACCTCAGTGGGGCTGTCTTTTTTGTCCGGTCTCATACTCGGGTCCTCTACCAGAGGCATGGGAGTTTGAGAGTCCTGCACAGGATCTTAGTTGTTCCCAGCACTGCGCTTTTCTGGACAGAGAGCTCAGATGTTGCCCCTGGGATCTGTTGTAACCATTCTTCAAACTTAGGGGTCACTTCTCCAAGTGCTCCTATCACCACTGGAATCACTGTTGCCTTCACCTTCCACATCTTCCCCAGTTCTCCTTTGAGGCCCTGGTATTTTTCCAGCTTCTCATATTCCTTCTTTCTGATTTTGCTGTCACTTGGCGTTGCCACATCTATTATCATTGCTGTCTTCTGATCCTTGCTACTATCACATTGTCTGGTTGGTTATCCAACACCTGCTTATCCGTCTGGATCTTGAAGTCCCACAGAATTTTAGCCCTTTCATTCTCCACCACTTTTTCTGGGGTCTCCCACCTGGACTTAGCTGGACTTAGCCCATATGCTGTGCATTTTTCCATTTTCTTGCTATTGCACCAACAGTTGTCTCCTCACCCAGCATCTTAATTATGGTTTTGTAGCCCATTCCAGCTTTGTGCAGGTCCATGACCTTGCCCTTGACATCCTTATAAAGCTCTTTGGTCATGCTCAGTCTACCATTATTGACATATTAATTCTCTTTCTCCCTTCCTATCTGCCTATTTTGTTCTCATTAGTTCCCTGGAATTTTTTGTACATACTTTAAAAATTAACTATTGTGTATTCTTTCAAGTGATTTAATAAATAAATTATTTTAATCTTCTATTTCAAGTGTGGTGTTCCTTTGTGTAGGTTATGTAGTTTTATATTTTGATTGTTGTAAATTGGTAATCACGGTTTTGTTTCTCATTAGCGACCAACTCTCTTGTCACTGAAGTCCAGCACCAGTTAATACAAGATATCGAGAGAATCCTTGCTTGGAAAATATGTTTGGGTCCTTCAGGTGGGACTTCTATCTACTAGACGTTTATAGCATGCCCTTTGTCATATCATGAAGCAATCCTTTTTAGAAATAGAGTTGTACAAAAACAGACTTGCTCACCGGGGGTCCATCGGTCACCATGCCACATTCTAGCCATATGGTTTAAAATCCATGAAGTGTCTAAATAAATTATCCTGGTTTGATAAAGTCTAATAAAAGCTGTGGCCAACTATTTGGTAAATTCCTATGTTCTGTAGTTTCATACCGAAGGCTTATATATGGAAAAAAAATATTAATATAATAGGCGAATTCTGTTTTTGGTGCCATGGTCAAAGATAGCCATCATTCTCTAAGGTCAGGCAAATTCACAGAGACCACAACTGAACGCCATCTTATATATTTAGTTGGAACATTTTATTTTTGACAGGCCTGGCTATTAAGTACACTATATACCTGTAGCATAATGTTTAACTGTTTTGCAGGATTTCCCCTGAAATTGATCAAAAATGTGCCTTAAAATGGACAATTCTGGAAAGTTTTATAGGCATTACTGGGCAGATTGAACATCAATATGGTGGTAAGGTAAAGGCGAGGTTGAAGGCTACTGCTTCATTGCTATCCAATGCTAATCTGCTCTTTATAAGTCGCCTCTTAGTTCTCCATATCTGATATATTTCTTGCTGAGATATTGAAGTTTTATTTCTCACCACCGCAGAAAACTCAGGAGACAGAAAAATATACATCAAAGAAATGGTAAATCTAGGAAATGGCGCCATAACAAAGCAGTCAACTGTTTTAAGTTCCAGTCCAATGAAGTTCGAGATATCACCAGTTGAAATGACTTAAAAGGCTGATATGCTCTCTCAGGCTTTGAGGATTTTTCCTGAGAAGGTGAACGTGAAGCACAGACCCATTCACTGCTGTGTAAATTTCGGAGATCAAGGTGTGCTCAGGATGTCGGCTTGGAACATTTAATTTCTTTAAATGCAGGAAGATGATGGAAGCCATGATCACAGTTTTCATAAAGAGCTCTTTTGTCTAGTAATAGCCATTCCTTTAAGTCACCTTTTAAGTAAAAGAACAATATTTGGTCGTGATATTGGTTACCCACAAAGGCAAGTCCTAAGATTTCTAGTGAAGCTTTAGCAGGTGTTTCTATTTCTGTGTTATTCCTCAGGGCGCTCTACTAATTTTTATTTGCTTATGATTTTTCACGTTAATTTTTAGCTTGTGTTTTAACTTATTAGCAAAAACATTTGGATATTTGGAGTTTTATCACAAGCTACAAGCTACCAATAAATGTGTCTAATCACAAACAATTTTATAAATAATCACTGTCTTTTCCACAAACTTTGCATAAATCAACATAACAAGTGAAAATAAGAAAATTTGTAATGTAGTTTATCAGAAAAATCTGCTTCTTTCTCTATGCATCATCCTCTTTTTCTCCTCTATCTGCCTCCGGAACTAATCATTCACTCTGAAAAACAGATCAAATGCATCTTGGTCAAAACAAGACTGATTACCAGCTTACTAGGGGGTCAAATTGAAGGGCTTGACCAGCCTTAGGGTACCGTCACACTATACGATTTACCTACGATCACGACCAGCGATATGACCTGGCCGTCATCGTAGGTAAATCGTAGTGTGGTCGCTGGGGAGCTGTCACACAGACAGCTCTCCAGCGACCAACGATGCCGAGGTCCCTGGGTAACCAGGGTCAACATCGGGTAACTAAGCGCAGGACCGCGCTTAGTAACCCGATGTTTACCCTGGTTACAAGCGTAAAACTAAAAAAAAACAAACAGCACATACTTACATTCTGGTGTCCGTCAGGTCCCTTGCAGTCTCTGCTTCCCGCACTGTGACTGTCGGCCGTAAAGTGAAAGTGAAAGCACAGCCGCTGTGCTCTGCTTTCACTTTACGGCCGGCAGTCACAGTGCTGGAAGCAGACGGCAAGGGACCTGACGGACACCAGAATGTAAGTATGTGCTGTTTGTTTTTTTTTAGTTTTACGCTTGTAACCAGGGTAAACATCGGGTTACTAAGCGCGGCCCTGCGCTTAGTTACCCGATGTTTACCCTGGTAACAAGCGAACGCATCGCTGGATCGCATCGCTAGATCGCTAGATCGGTGTCACACACACCGATCTAGCGATGACCGCGGGAGATCCAGCGATGAAAGAAAGTTCCATACGATCTGCTACGACGTACGATTCTCAGCAGGATCCCTGATCGCTGCTGCGTGTCAGACACAGCGATATCGTAACGATATCACTGGAACGTCACGAATCGTACCGTCGTAGCGATCGAAATGGTATAGTGTGACGGTACCCTTAGGGTAAAAGTCTGTAGCCTTGTGAATCCTCACAGCGAATGCACTTCACACTTTGAGAATTCTCCTGTGCCGGAAGCAGAAAGCGCATGACCGCAAATGTGTGATTTGCATATATGTGGTCACGTGCCAACTACAGGTGCACAGCCTCACTCAATGCAAGTGTATTTAGCAAGCCCAGATACATCTAGTCGGAATGTGGATGGATGAATGACATGATTGCCTGTTCCTGGTGCCAGCACTGGAGTGCTATGAGAATTCACAAGGCTATTGTCACTTGTCAGACAAATCTGAGCTCATCATCTTTCCTCCATCTCATAGATCTTCCTTATCTGACCGATCTATCGCAATTAACGACATCACGCTTTCCCCAGTACCGGAAGTCCGCTGCCTCGGAGTAACCCTTGACTCTGTGTAGGGATTCGGACAAAAATCCGGGAGTGGACCCTCTGGGTCGTGACTCTAGAGCCCCCGGGGTCGAGCGGACCACATGGAATCACCCCCTATACAGGGAGTGTTAGGGGCAGGACCTCGGGGGAATGGAGACACAACAGCTAGAGCCAAAGGGACGACCCAAGATAAGGAAGGTGAACACAGAGCTATAGGAATGGCGGTAAAATGATAGGAAAACAGGACTTAACTGATAAAGACAGGAACACGAGATGGTGCAGGACACGGCGGGAACACAGGACTTGGCAGGAGACGGCAGGAACACGGAACTTGGCAGGACACGGCAGGAACACGGAACTTGGCAGGACACAGCAGGAACACGGAACTTGACAGGACGCAGCAGGAACACGGAACTTGACAGGACACAGCAGGAACACGGAACTTGACAGGACACAGCAGGAACACGGAACTTGGCAGGACACAGCAGGAACACGGAACTTGGCAGGACACAGCAGGAACACGGAGCTTGACAGGACACAGCAGGAACACGGAACTAACACTGAGACAAAGCGAGAACTAAGCTGGGAAAAGATACAGGGGAGCCTTAGGGCATAGGGACACTGAAAGCAGGCAGTGCACCTACAAGGCAAAGGCGTCTTGCCTGGAAAGACGCCGAGAAGAAATAGCCGAGGGGCGCCGCCATGTTGGGGCGGAGCCATCGGGTCGCGACCTCCCAGCAGGCCCAGCGACGGAGGAGACGCGACCGCGCATGCGCAGAGAGACCGGACGCCGAGAGCCGGCAAAGGAGGACGCAGCGCGGCGCGGGACAGGATCGCGAGCGCGCCGCGGGATGGAAGAAGCCGGGTGAGTATGCGCAGCGGGCGTAGCGAGCGTGACAGTACCCCCCTCCTTAGTCCCCCTCCTTTTAAGGCTAGAAAGGAATCTTTTCATGATAAGAGGAGCGTTGATGTTCTCTCGAGGCTCCCAGGACCTCTCCTCAGGACCGAATCCCTCCCAATCAATCAAAAAATAAGTTTTGCCCCTAACTACCTTTTTGGCAAGAATATCTTTAACATTAAAGATTCCATCAGTGGTACAGAGCTGAGGAGAAAGAGAGGTAGCGGAGTGAAAACGATTAAAGACTGCGGGCTTGAGAAGAGATACATGGAAGGCATTGGGAATGCGTAAAGAAGCAGGTAGTTTCAATTTGTAGGAAACATCATTAATGCGACTCAAGATAGGAAAAGGACCAATATAGCGAGGACCCAGTTTGTAAGAGGGGATTTTGAGCTTGATATAGCGAGAGGAGAGCCAAACTTTATCACCCGGGGAATAGGGAGGAGCATCCAAACGCCTTTTATCAGCAAATCTCTTCATATTATGGCTAGCTCTCTCAAGAGCCTCTTTAGTCTCACTCCAAATCTTAGAGAATTCCCGGGACAAGAAATCCGCTGCCGGTACCCCCGAGGAGAGAGAAACAGGAAGAGGAATGCTCGGATGTTGACCATAGACCACAAAAAAGGGAGATTTGGAGGAAGACTCACTGGGAAGATTGTTATATGAGAACTCAGCCCAGGGGAGAAGGGAGACCCAGTCATCTTGATGTGCATTGGAAAAGTGTCGTAAGTAGGTAGTCAGGACTTGATTAACTCGCTCTACTTGACCGTTGGACTGAGGGTGATAAGCGGAGGAGAAGTCCAAGTTAATTTTCAATAGACTACAGAGAGCTCTCCAAAAACGTGAGGTAAATTGTACTCCGCGGTCTGAGACAATATGATGTGGAAAACCATGAAGATGGAAGACTTGGTGTAAAAAGATTTTTGCCAACTCAGGAGCGGAAGGCAGACCAGGCAACGCGATGAAATGAGCCATCTTAGAGAACCGATCCACAACAACTAGAATGACAGAGCAATCCGAGGAACAAGGTAGATCAGTGATGAAGTCCATAGCAATATGGCTCCATGGGACGGAAGGCACAGGCAGAGGATGCAGGAGACCGGAAGGAAGCTGCCTAGGAACTTTATTTTTGGCACAAGAAGAACAAGAAGCAACGAATTCGGTGACGTCTCGTCGGAGAGATGGCCACCAGTAGTGCCGAGAGATGAGGGAAATTGTTTTCTTGACTCCTACATGCCCCGCAATCTTGGAGGAGTGACCCCAACGTAAAACTCTCTCCTTGTCTTGATTAGACACAAGAGTCTTGCCAGGAGGAGCTGAAATCACTCTTAGAGGAGCGAGAGTGACGATCTTCGCAGGATCAATAATGTGAGCCGGAGAATCCTCAATGTCCTGAGGCTGAAAGGATATAGAAAGTGCATCCGCTTTGACATTTTTATTTCCGGGTCGGAAATGAAGTTCAAATTCAAATCGTCCGAAGAATAAAGACCATCTGGCTTGTCGTGGATTTAGTCTTTGGGCAGACTGAATATAGGCCAGATTCTTGTGGTCTGTGTAAATGGTGAATGGATGAAGAGACCCCTCAAGGAGATAACGCCACTCTTCTAAGGCTAGTTTGATAGCCAATAGTTCTTTATCCCCAATGGAGTAGTTACGCTCAGGAGCAGAAAAGGCTTTAGAAAAAAAACCACAGGTCACCAAATGTCCGGACGAGGATCTTTGTAAAAGTACTGCTCCGGCTCCAACAGAGGATGCGTCGACTTCAAGGACAAACGGTCTATTAGCATCAGGACGATGAAGCACAGGGGCTGTAGCGAAGCTTTGTTTAAGGGACTGAAAGGCCTCTTCAGCCTCAGGGGTCCAAAGACTGGAGTTGACTCCCTTGTGAACTAGGGCAGAGATAGGCTTGGTCATGGAAGAAAAATGAGAAATAAATTGTCTATAGTAATTGGCAAAGCCAAGAAAACGTTGGATTGCTTTTGTTCCAAGAGGACGGGGCCAATTCAAGACAGCAGAAACCTTCTCTGGATCCATCTCTAAGCCGGATCTTGAGACAATATATCCAAGGAAGGGAAGTGAAGATTGCTCAAAGACGCACTTCTCAATCTTAGCGAACAGATGATTCTCTCTTAGCCGTTGCAGAACACGGCGGACATCTCGTCTATGAGTGGAGAGATCCGGAGAAAAGATGAGAATGTCGTCAAGGTAAACCACGACTGAGGAGTAGCGAAGATCTCGAAATACATCGTTCACAAATTCCTGGAAAACCGCAGGGGCGTTGCAGAGACCAAACGGCATAACCAAGTATTCATAGTGACCGTCACGAGTATTGAAGGCGGTCTTCCACTCATCGCCCGCACGAATTCGAACCAGATTGTATGCGCCACGTAAATCCAGCTTGGTAAAAATTTGCGCACCTCGAAGACGATCGAAGAGTTCAGGAATGAGTGGCAGAGGATATTTGTTCTTCACCGTGATGTTGTTTAGGCCTCGATAATCAATACAGGGACGAAGAGAACCATCCTTCTTCTTCACGAAAAAAAACCCTGCTCCGGCGGGAGAAGAAGACTTGCGAATGAATCCTTTAGCAAGATTTTCCTGAATATACTCAGACATAGCCTGTGTCTCAGCAGGAGAGAGAGGGTAGATTCTTCCCCTGGGCGGGTTAGTTCCAGGCACGAGATCTATGGGACAATCATAGAGACGATGAGGCGGAAGACCCTCAGCCTCCTTTTTGTTGAAGACATCGGAGAAAGCACTGTAGACGCAGGGTAAGGTGGGAAAAGAGGAGGAAGGAGAAGAAGAAGAACCTACAGGATGCACCGGCAGCAGACAACGTTCCCGACAAAGCTCTCCCCAGCGCAAGATATGGCCGTTGCGCCAATCTAAAGTGGGCTCGTGATTCCGTAACCAAGGAAGACCTAAAAGCATAGGATGAGACAGACCCGCTAAAACATAAAATGCAATTTTTTCCTTATGCAGAACCCCAACTTGAAGTTCCACCTCAAGCGTAACTTGAGTAATGGTCTCCTGTAACGGTCTACCATCCACAGATGCAAGAATCACAGGAGCATCTAGGGTTTTGACTGGAACGGAGAATCTCAAAACCTCTTCCAACCTGATAAAATTCCCTGCTGCGCCAGAATCCACATAAGCATCCAAAGAAATGCCCTTGCCAGAGATATGCAAAAGGACAGACAAAGTGAGGGGTTGAGAGGAATCACACACACCTAGGGAGGCCTCTCTTACCTGACCTAGGCGGAGGAGTTTTCCGGACGTTCAGGGCAAGACCGCAGCAGATGGGCAGCACTCCCGCAGTAAAAACATAAACCCTGAGTACGCCTCTCTTTACGTCGCTGTTCGGACATCTTAAGACGGTCCATTTGCATAGGTTCTGGTGCGGACGCCAGAGAGGAAGTCCTAGGCTGTGGGCTGAGTGGCTTACGGGTGGCAGGGGAAGGACGAAGAGATCTCCGCTCCCGGGCGCGTTCCTGGAACCGAAGGTCAATACGGGTAGCTAAGGAAATTAAATCCTCCAAAACCGTAGGGGTGTCCCGACCAGCTAACTCATCTTTAATGCGCCCAGAGAGGCCCCGCCAGAAAGCGCCCACTAACGCCTCATTGTTCCAGCCTAAGTAAGTGGAGAGGGTGGGGAACTGAATAGCATACTGGCCCACAGATAACGATCCCTGATGGAGAGACAATAGAGCCTCAGTAGTAGAGGCCAGACGACCAGGTTCGTCAAAGACAAGACGGAAGGTCTCCAAAAATTCAGACAACCGGGAGACTAGGGGATCGTCTCGCTCCCAGAGTGGATTAACCCATGCCAAAGCGTCACCCTCCAGATGGGAAATCAAAAAGGCAACTTTGGACCGATCCGTCGGGTAATGCTGGGGCAGAAGTTCAACGTGAAGACGGCATTGGTTCAAAAATCCTCGGCAGAATTTAGGATCCCCATTGTACCGAGGTGGTTTAGCCAAGCAGGGTGGAGGGTGGGGAGCAGAAGCTGAGGTAGTAGCGGCTGCCTGGATAGAAAGCAGCTGATCGTCTATTGAAGACATATAACTAAGGATATGAGCCTGGGTGTCACGCTGCTGAGCTAACTCTTGCTGTAAGCCTACGAGTAGAGCGGCGTTGCCAGGATCAGAGGGCAGGAGTGTAGACAGGCGAGAATCCATAGCCTTCATAAAGGACATAATACGGGACTGATTCTCCCGCAAAAAGAGTAACTCTTTTTGCGCAGCAGAGGCCCCAGCGGGGTCCATGGCCTTTGCCTACTGTAGGGATTCGGACAAAAATCCGAGAGTGGACCCTCTGGGTCGTGACTCTAGAGCCCCCGGGGTTGAGCGGACCAGATGGAATCACCCCCTATACAGGGGCAGGACCTCGGGGGAATGGAGACACAACAGCTAGAGCCAAAGGGACGACCCAAGATAAGGAAGGTGAACACAGAGCTATAGGAATGGCGGTAAAATGATAGGAAAACAGGACTTAACTGATAAAGACAGGAACACGAGATGGTGCAGGACACGGCGGGAACACAGGACTTGGCAGGAGACGGCAGGAACACGGAACTTGGCAGGACACGGCAGGAACACGGAACTTGGCAGGACACAGCAGGAACACGGAACTTGACAGGACACAGCAGGAACACGGAACTTGGCAGGACACAGCAGGAACACGGAACTTGGCAGGACACAGCAGGAACACGGAGCTTGACAGGACACAGCAGGAACACGGAACTAACAATGAGACAAAGCGAGAACTAAGCTGGGAAAAGATACAGGGGAGCCTTAGGGCATAGGGACACTGACAGCAGGCAGTGCACCTACAAGGCAAAGGCGTCTTGCCTGGAAAGACGCCGAGAAGAAATAGCCGATGGGCGCCGCCATGTTGGGGCGGAGCCATCGGGTCGCGACCTCCCAGCAGGCCCAGCGACGGAGGAGACGCGACCGCGCATGCGCAGAGAGACCTGACGCCGAGAGCCGGCAAAGGAGGACGCAGCGCGGCGCGGGACAGGATCGCGAGCGCGCCGCGGGATGGAAGAAGCCAGGTGAGTATGCGCAGCGGGCGTAGCGAGCGTGACACTCTGCTCTGTCCTTTAAGCCACATATCCAAGCTCTTTCCACCTCCTGTCGCCTCCAGCTCAAAAATATCTCCAGAATCTGGCCTTTTCTCAACCGTCAATCTACTGAAATGCTTGTTCATGCCCTCATCATCTCCCGCCTTGACTACTGCAACATCCTTTTCTGTGGCCTCCCTGCTAGCACCCTTGCACCTCTCCAGTGCATCCTTAAGGGTACCGTCACACAGTGCAATTTTCATCGCTACGACGGTACGATCCGTGACGCTCCAGCGTCGTAACAATATCGCTCCAGCGTCGTAGACTGCTGTCACACTTTGCAATCTACGACGCTGGAGCGATAATTTCATGACGTATGTGCGATGTAGAAGCCGTTGGTTACTATGCGCACATCGTATACGATATATGTTACACCATGCATTCATGCCGCCACAGCGGGACACTAGACGACGAAAGAAAGTTTCAAACGATCTGCTACGACGTACGATTCTCAACGGGGTCCCTGATCGCAGGAGCATGTCAGACACTGCGATCTCGTAACTATATCGCTCGAACGTCACGAATCGTGCCGTCGTAGCGATCAAAATTGCACTGTGTGACGGTACCCTAACTCTGCTGGCCGACGAATTAATCTCTCTCCTCGCTACTCCTCCACTTCCCCCCTCTGCAAATCTCTTCACTGGCTCCCATTCCCTCAGCATATCCAATTCAAATTACTAATACTAACCTACAATCATGGACAAAAATTTTGAGAATGAGACAAATATTAATTTTTCCAAAGTCTACTGCTTCATTTTTTCTAATGGCAATTTGCATATACTCCTGAATGTCAGAGTGATCAGCTTAACAGCAATTACTGTACTTGCAAAGTCAATATTTGCCCAGAAAATGAACTTTAACCCCCAAAACACATTTCAACATCATTGCAGTCCTGCCTTAAAAGGAGCAGCTAACATCGTTTTAGTGATTGATCCATTAACCCCTTCATGACCCAGCCTATTTTGACCTTAATGACCTGGCCGTTTTTTGCAATTCTGACCAGTGTCCCTTTATGAGGTAATAACTCAGGAACGCTTCAACGGATCCTAGCGGTTCTGAGATTGTTTTTTCGTGACATATTGGGCTTCATGTTAGTGGTAAATTTAGGTCAATAAATTCTGCGTTTATTTGTGATAAAAACGGAAATTTGGCGAAAATTTTGAAAATTTCGCAATTTTCACATTTTGAATTTTTATTCTGTTAAACCAGAGAGTTATGTGACACAAAATAGTTAATAAATAACATTTCCCACATGTCTACTTTACATCAGCACAATTTTGGAAACAAAATTTTTTTTTGCTAGGAAGTTATAAGAGTTAAAATTTGACCAGCGATTTCTCATTTTTACAACGAAATTTACAAAACCATTTTTTTTAGGGACCACCTCACATTTGAAGTCAGTTTGAGGGGTCTATATGGCTGAAAATACCCAAAAGTGACACCATTCTAAAAAATGCACCCCTCAAGGTGCTCAAAACCACATTCAAGAAGTTTATTAACCCTTCAGGTGCTTCACAGCAGCAGAAGCAACATGGAAGGAAAAAATGAACATTTAACTTTTTAGTCACAAAAATTATCTTTTAGCAACATTTTTTTTATTTTCCCAATGGTACAAGGAGAAACTGAACCACGAAAGTTGTTGTCCAATTTGTCCTGAGTACGCTGATACCTCATATGTGGGGGTAAACCACTGTTTGGGCGCACGGCAGGGCTTGGAAGGGAAGGAGCGCCATTTGACTTTTTGAATGAAAAATTGGCTCCACTCTTTAGCGGACACCATGTCACGTTTGGAGAGCCCCCGTGTGCCTAAAAATTGGAGCTCCCCTACACGTGACCCCATTTTGGAAACTAGATGCCCCAAGGAACTTATCTAGATGCATAGTGAGAACTTTGAACCCCCGGGGGCTTCACAAATTGATCCGTAAAAATGAAAAAGTACTTTTTTTTCACAAAAAAATTCTTTTAGCCTCAATTTTTTTCATTTTCACATGGGCAACAGGATAAAATGGATCCTAAAATTTGTTGGGCAATTTCTCATGAGTACACCGATACCTCACATGTGGGGGTAAACCACTGTTTGGGCACATGGTAAGGTTCGGAAGGGAAGGAGCGCCATTTGACTTTTTAAATGAAAAATTATCTCCATCGTTAGCGGACACCATGTCGTGTTTGGAGAGCCCCCGTGTGCCTAAACATTGGAGCTCCCCCACAAATGACCCCATTTTGGAAACTAGACCCCCCAAGGAACTTATCTAGATGCATATTGAGCACTTTAAACCCTCAGGTGCTTCACAAATTGATCTGTAAAAATGAAAAAGTACTTTTTTTTTCACAAAAAAATTATTTTCGCCTCAGTTTTTCATTTTCACATGGGCAATAGGATAAAATGAATCCTAAAAGTTGTTGGGCAATTTCTCCCGAGTACGCCGATACCTCATATGTGGGGGTAAACCACTGTTTGGGCACACGGCAGGGCTCGGAAGGGAAGGCGCGCCATTTGACTTTTTGAATGGAAAATTAGCTCCAATTGTTAGCGGACACCATGTCGCGTTTGGAGAGCCCCTGTGTGCCTATGCATTGGAGCTCCCCCACAAGTGACCCCATTTTGGAAACTAGACCCCCCAAGGAACTTATCTAGATGCATATTGAGCACTTTAAACCCCCAGGTGCTTCACAGAAGTTTATAATGCAGAGCCATGAAAATAAAAAATAATTTTTCTTTCCTCAAAAATGATTTTTAGCCTGGAATTTCCTATTTTGCCAAGGGTAATAGGAGAAATTGGACCGCAAATGTTGTTGTCCAGTTTGTCCTGAGTACGCTGATACCCCATATGTGGGGGTAAACCACTGTTTGGGCGCACGGCAGGGCTCGGAAGGGAAGGCACGCCAATTGGCTTTTTAAATGGAAAATTAGCTCCAATCATTAGCGGACACCATGTCACGTTTGGAGAGCCCCTGTGTGCCTAAACATTGGAGATCCCCCACATATGACCCCATTTTGGAAACTAGACCCCCAAAGGAACTAATCTAGATGTGTGGTGAGGACTTTGAACTTCCAAGTGCTTCACAGAAGTTTATAACGCAGAGCCATGAAAATAAAATAAAAATTTTATTTTCTCTAAAATGATTTTTTAGCCTGCAATTTATTATTTTCCCAAGGGTAACAGGAGAAATTTGACCCCAAAAGTTGTTGTACAGTTTCTCCTGAGTACGCTGATACCCCATATGTGGGGGTAAACCACAGTTTGGGCACATGTCGGGGCTCAGAAGGGAAGTAGTGACTTTTGAAATGCAGACTTTGATGGAATGGTCTGCGGGCGTCACGTTGCGTTTGCAGAGCCCCTGGTGTGCCTAAACAGTAGAAACCCCCCACAAGTGACCCCATTTTGGAAACTAGACCCCCCCAAGGAACTTATCTAGATATGTGGTGAGCACTTTGAACCCCCAAGTGCTTCACAGACGTTTACAACGCAGAGCCGTGAAAATAAAAAATCATTTTTCTTTCCTCAAAAATGATGTTTTAGCAAGCAATTTTTTATTTTCTCAAGGGTAACAGGAGAAATTGGACCCCAGTAATTGTTGCCCAGTTTGTCCTGAGTACGCTGATACCCCATATGTGGGGGTAAACCACTGTTTGGGCACATGTCGGGGCTCGGAAGTCAAGTAGTGACGTTTTGAAATGCAGACTTTGATGGAATGGTCTGCGGGCGTCACGTTGCGTTTGCAGAGCCCCTGGTGTGCCTAAACAGTAGAAACCCCCCACAAGTGACCCCATTTTGGAAACTAGACCCCCCAAGGAACTTATCTAGATATGTGGTGAGCACTTTGAACCCCCAAGTGCTTCACAGACGTTTACAACGCAGAGCCGTGAAAATAAAAAATAATTTTTCTTTCCTCAAAAATGATGTTTTAGCAAGCAATTTTTTATTTTCTCAAGGGTAACAGGAGAAATTGGACCCCAGTAATTGTTGCCCAGTTTGTCCTGAGTACGCTGATACCCCATATGTGGGGGTAAACCACTGTTTGGGCACATGTCGGGGCTCGGAAGTCAAGTAGTGACGTTTTGAAATGCAGACTTTGATGGAATGGTCTGCGGGCGTCACGTTGCGTTTGCAGAGCCCCTGGTGTGCCTAAACAGTAGAAACCCCCCACAAGTGACCCCATTTTGGAAACTAGACCCCCCCAAGGAACTTATCTAGATATGTGGTGAGCACTTTGAACCCCCAAGTGCTTCACAGACGTTTACAACGCAGAGCCGTGAAAATAAAAAATCATTTTTCTTTCCTCAAAAATGATGTTTTAGCAAGCAATTTTTTATTTTCTCAAGGGTAACAGGAGAAATTGGACCCCAGTAATTGTTGCCCAGTTTGTCCTGAGTACACTGATACCCCATATGTGGGGGTAAACCACTGTTTGGGCACACGTCGGGGCTCGGAAGGGAAGGAGCACCATTTGACTTTTTGAATAAAAGATTGGCTGGAATCAATGGTGGCGCCATGTTGCGTTTGGAGACCCCCTGATGTGCCTAAACAGTGGAAACCCCTCAATTCTAACGCCAACACACCCCTAACCCTTATCCCAACTGTAGCCGTAACCCTAACCACAACCCTAACCGCAACACACCCCTAACCACAACCCTTACCCCAACACACCCCTAACCCTAACCACAACCCTAATTCCAACCCAACCCAACTCTAAGGCTATGTGCCCACGTTGCGGATTCGTGTGAGATTTTTCCGCACCATTTTTGAAAAATCCGCGGGTAAAAGGCACTGCGTTTTACCTGCGGATTTACTGCGGATTTCACCTGCGGATTCCTATTGAGGAATAGGTGTAAAACGCTGCGGAATCCGCACAAAGAATTGACATGCTGCGGAAAATACAACGCAGCGTTTTCGTGCGGTATTTTCCGCACCATGGGCACAGCGGATTTGGTTTTCCATAGGTTTACATGGTACTGTAAACCTGATGGAACACTGCTGCGGATCCGCAGCGGCCAATCCGCTGCGGATCCGCAGCCAAATCCGCACCGTGTGCACATAGCCTAATTCTAAAGGTATGTGCACACGCTGCGGAAAACGCTGCGGATCCGCAGCAGTTTCCCATGAGTTTACATTTCAATGTAAACCTATGGGAAACAAAAATCGCTGCACACATGCTGCGGAAAAACTGCACGGAAACGCAGCGGTTTACATTCCGCAGCATGTCACTTCTTTCTGCGGATTCCACAGCGGTTTTACAACTGCTCCAATAGAAAATCGCAGTTGTAAAACCGCAGTGAAATGTGCAGAAAAACCGCGGTAAATCTGCCATAAATCCGCAGCGGTTTAGCACTGCGGATTTATCAAATCCGCTGCGGAAAAATCCGCAGAGGACCAGAATACGTGTGCACATACCGAAACCCTAACCCTAACCCTACCCCTAACCCTACCCCTAACCCTACCCCTAACCCTACCCCTAACCCTACCCCTACCCCTAACCCTACCCCTACCCCTAACCCTACCCCTAACCCTAACCCTAGTTCTAACTCCAACCTTAGTGGAAAAAAAAAAAAATTCTTTATTTTATTATTGTCCCTATCTATGGGGGACAAATGGGGGGGGTCATTTACTGTTTTTTTTATTTTGACCACTGTGATAGATTATATCACAGTGATCAAAATTCACATTGGAACGAATCTGCCGGCCGGCAGATTCGGCGGGCGCACTGCGCATGCGCCCGCCATTTTGGAACATGGCGGCGCTCGGGGAAGAAGACGGACGGACCCCGCCAGGATCGGTAAGTATAAGGGGGGGAGATCAGGGCACAGGGGGGGGAGATCAGGGCACGGGGGGGCGTCGGAGCACGGGGGGGAGGGATCGGAGCATGGGGGAGAGTGATCGGTGTGCGGGCGGGTGGATCGGTGTGCAGGGGGGGTGGATCGGTGTGCAGGGGGGGTGGATCGGTGTGCAGGGGGGGTGGATCGGAGCACGGGGGGGGATCGGAGTGCGGGGGGGTTTGATTGGAGCACGGGGGGTGTGATTGGAGCATGGGGGGAGCGGACAGGAGGACGGGGGAGCGGAGCACAGGACGGAGGGGAGCGGGCCACAGATCGGGGGGCTGGGGGGGCGATCGGAGGGGTGGGGTGGGTGCACATTAGTATTTCCAGCCATGGCCGATGATATTGCAGCATCGGCCATGGCTGGATTGTAATATTTCACCATTTTTTTAGGTGAAATATTACAAATCGCTCTGATTGGCAGTTTCACTTTCAACAGCCAATCAGAGCGATCGTAGCCACGAGAGGGTGAAGCCACCCCCCCTGGGCTAAACTACCACTCCCCCTGTCCCTGCAGATCGGGTGAAATGGGAGTTAACCCTTTCACCCGATCTGCAGGGACGCGATCTTTCTGTGACACAGCATATGCGTCACAGGTCGGAATGGCACCGACTTTCATGACGCATACGCTGTGTCACAGGTCGGGAAGGGGTTAACACAGGTGTGGGTGTTGATGAGGACAGGGCTGGCAATCAATCAGTCATGATTAAGTAAGAATGACATCACTGGACACTTTAAAAGGAGGCTGGTGCTTGGTATCATTGTTTCTCTTCAGTTAACCATGGTTATCTCTAAAGAAACACGTGCAGCCATCATTGCACTGCACAAAAATAGCCTAACAGGGAAGAGTATCACAGCTACAAAGATTGCACCTCAGTCAACAATCTATCGCATCATCAAGAACTTCAAGGAGAGAGCTTCCATTGTTGTCAAAAAGGCTCCAGGGCGCCCAAGAAAGACTAGCAAGCGCCAAGACCATATCTTAAAACTGTTTCAGCTGCGGGATCGGACTACCAGCAGTGCCAAGCAGGCTGGTGTGAGTGCTTCTGCACGCACTGTGAGGTGGAGACTCTTTGAGCAAGGCCTGGTTTCAAGGAGGGCAGCAAAGAAGCCACTTCTCTCCAGAAAAAACATCAGGGACCGACTGATATTCTGCAAAAGGTACTGCTGAGGACAGGGGCAAAGTCATTTTCTCTGATGAATCCCCTTTTCGATTGTTTGGGACATCTGGAAAACAGCTTATTCGGAGAAGAAGAGGTGAGCGCTACCACCAGTCTTGTCTCATGCCAACTGTAAAGCATCCTGAAACCATTCATGTGTGGGGTTGCTTCTCAGCCAAGGGAATCGGCTCACTCACAGTCTTGCCTAAAAACACAGCCATGAATAAAGAATGGTACCAGAATGTCCTCCAAGAGCAACTTCTCCCAACCGTCCAAGAGCAGTTTGGCGCCCAACAATGCCTTTTCCAGCATGATGGAGCACCTTGCCATAAAGCAAAGGTGATAACTAAATGGCTCATGGAACAAAACATAGAGATTTTGGGTCCATGGCCTGGAAACTCCCCAGATCTTAATCCCATTCAGAACTTGTGGTCAATCATCAAGAGACGGGTGGACAAACAAAAACCAACAAATTCTGGCAAAATGCAAGCATTGATTATGCAAGAATGGACTGCTATCAGTCAGGATTTGGTCCAGAAGTTGATTGAGAGCATGCCAGGGAGAATTGCAGAGGTCTTGAAGAAGAAGGGTCAACACTAGTGTTGAGCGATACCTTCCGATATCGGAAAGTATCGGTATCGGTTTGGATCGGCCGATATTCAAAAAATATCGGATATCGCCGATACCGATACCCGATCCCAATGCAAGTCAATGGGACCAAAATATCGGAATTAAAATAAACCCTTTCTTTCCTTGTAGGTTCATTCTACATGAAGGAAAACAACTAAGAATAATGTAGGATGTATGGGGGAGGTGGCGGAGACATTAAAGGCAATGAGGATTAGTCCAATCAAATAGAATAGCATGATTTTTTTTTTTTAAAGACGTTCGGATTGAAAAAGATATTGACTATGTAAATTTTTTTTTATTTTGTCAGATATTGATGTTTCACTATTCCACGACCTTCCCCTTCTTTTTTTTCCTTTTCCCACACTTTCATCTTCATCATCATCAGCATCTTTGACATCAACTTCTTCACCTTATTCATCTTCTTCTTCATCTTCTACCTATTTTTTTTTTTATTACATTCTTCATATTCATTTTCTTCAACTATTATTATTCTTCCTATTCTACATATTCTTTTTATTCCACTGTTATTATTCTTCCTATTCTACTTCTTCATCATATTCTCATTTGTGACAGGCATTCCCGTAGTTGTTATCTATAAAAGTTGGAAGATTACACCTTCCGTTCTGCCAGTCACAAAAGTTACATTTGTCCGCGTTCAGTTTGGCCTGCAGCATCAGGCTTTATCCAGGGGCACCACGAGGAGGAACGGACTCACCCCCATACACTGCTTAGTCTTCTTCTGCATATAATTTAGATAATATCTTTTGCTCTGATATTAAGTGTTATGCTTAATGTTCTTCTGCTCTTTGTTCTGCAGCCTCTTGTTCTTCTGCTTCTCGGTCTTCCATGTCGTCGTCTCCAGGGTCGTCGTCTTCAGTGTCGTCATCTCCGCTGTCGTCGTCTCCGCCGTCGTCGTCTCCGTCGTCGTCTCCGCCGTCGTCGTCGTCGTCATCGGGGTGGTCTTCCGGGTCGTCGTCGTCGTCGTCGTCATCGGGGTGGTCTTCCGGGTCGTCGACTTTAGGGTCTTCAACTTGGAAATGTAGCAGAAGGTACAAGAAGGCTGAGAAAATGCCAAGAACCAGCTGATGGAACTGGAACTCGGATGGCTACCCGAAGGTTCAAGAGCCTATGGAACTACCGAGGACCAGCTGATGTTACTGGAACCCGGTTACTAAGCAGGAGGTACCCGTGCTAAAAAGCACTATTAAGGACCGCCTGACGTTGGCGGAACTCGGATACCCAGAAGGAGGCACCTAAGCCAAAGGCTCTGCCCGGAACCAGCTGACGTTACTGGAACCAGGATGGGGAGCAGAAGGTACAAGAGCAAAAGACACTGCCGAAAACCAGCTGACGGTACTGGAACCCGGATGGGTAGCCGAAGGTCCAAGAGCCAATGGAACTACCGAGGACCAGCTGACGTTACTGGAACCCGGTTACTAAGCAGGAGGTAACCGTGCCTGAAAGCACTACCAAGGACCACCTGACGTTGGTGGAACTTGGATACCCAGAAGGAGGCACCTAAGCCAAAGGCTCTGCCCGGAACCAGCTGACGTTACTGGAATCAGGATGGGGAGCAGAAGGTACAAGAGCAAAAGACACTGCCTAGAACCAGCTGACGGTGCTGGAACCAGGTGGTGGACCCGAAGGCCCACAGGAGAGGAGAGAACAGCTAGGCCGCGAGGCAGCCGCAGTTACCGAACCCCAACAGTCCTACAGGGGGAACTGGGCCTACTGGCACTACAGAACCAGCCTTGACTACCAGTTCACGCAGCCCACATAGGAAGCTCCTAAACTGGAGGCACCCTGGAGTTGGCTAACTCGACCGCACCACGACGGGGCAAGCATAGGCGTCTCAGTGAAGTTGACACAACCCGGAAACAGCTGACGGTGCTGAAACCAGGCTTGGCACGAGGGAGTAACTGTGACAAGAACACTGCCGAGAACCAGCTGGCGGTGCTGGAACCCGGATGCGTTGCCCCAGTGTGCAAGAGCCAATGGCACGACCGAGGACCAGCTGACGGTGCTGGAACCCGGTTACTAAGCTGTAGGTGCCCGTGCTTAAAAGCACTACCAAGGACCGCCTGGCGTTGGCGGAACTCGGATACCCAGGAGGAGGCACCTAAGCCAAATGCTCGGCCCGGAACCAGCTGACGGTGCTGGAACCAGGTGGTGGACCCGAAGGTCCACAGGAGAGGAGAGAACAGCTAGGCCGCGAGGCAGCCGCAGTTACCGAACCCCAACAGTCCTACAGGGGGAGCTGGGCCTACTGGCACTACAGAACCAGCCTTGACTACCAGTTCACGCAGCCCACATAGGAAGCTCCTAAACTGGAGGCACCCTGGAGTTGGCTAACTCGACCGCACCACGACGGGGCAAGCATAGGCGTCTCAGTGAAGTTGACACAACCCGGAAACAGCTGACGGTGCTGAAACCAGGCTTGGCACGAGGGCGTACCTGTGACAAGAACACTGCCGAGAACCAGGTGGCAGTGCTGGAACCCAGATGCGTTGCCCCAGTGTGCAAGAGCCAATGGCACGACCGAGGACCAGCTGACGGTGCTGGAACCCGGTTACTAAGCTGTAGGTGCCCGCGCTTAAAAGCACTACCAAGGACCGCCTGGCGTTGGCGGAACTCGGATACCCAGGAGGAGGCACCTAAGCCAAAGGCTCGGCCCGGAACCAGCTGACGGTGCTGGAACCAGGTGGTGGACCCGAAGGTCCACAGGAGAGGAGAGAACAGCTAGGCCGCGAGGCAGCCGCAGTTACCGAACCCCAACAGTCCTACAGGGGGAGCTGGGCCTACTGGCACTACAGAACCAGCCTTGACTACCAGTTCACGCAGCCCACATAGGAAGCTCCTAAACTGGAGGCACCCTGGAGTTGGCTAACTCGACCGCACCACGACGGGGCAAGCATAGGCGTCTCAGTGAAGTTGACACAACCCGGAAACAGCTGACGGTGCTGAAACCAGGCTTGGCACGAGGGAGTACCTGTGACAAGAACACTGCCGAGAACCAGCTGGCGGTGCTGGAACCCGGATGCGTTGCCCCAGTGTGCAAGAGCCAATGGCACGACCGAGGACCAGCTGACGGTGCTGGAACCCGGTTACTAAGCTGTAGGTGCCCGCGCTTAAAAGCACTACCAAGGACCGCCTGGCGTTGGCGGAACTCGGATACCCAGGAGGAGGCACCTAAGCCAAAGGCTCGGCCCGGAACCAGCTGACGGTGCTGGAACCAGGTGGTGGACCCGAAGGTCCACAGGAGAGGAGAGAACAGCTAGGCCGCGAGGCAGCCGCAGTTACCGAACCCCAACAGTCCTACAGGGGGAGCTGGGCCTACTGGCACTACAGAACCAGCCTTGACTACCAGTTCACGCAGCCCACATAGGAAGCTCCTAAACTGGAGGCACCCTGGAGTTGGCTAACTCGACCGCACCACGACGGGGCAAGCATAGGCGTCTCAGTGAAGTTGACACAACCCGGAAACAGCTGACGGTGCTGAAACCAGGCTTGGCACGAGGGAGTACCTGTGACAAGAACACTGCCGAGAACCAGCTGGCGGTGCTGGAACCCGGATGCGTTGCCCCAGTGTGCAAGAGCCAATGGCACGACCGAGGACCAGCTGACGGTGCTGGAACCCGGTTACTAAGCTGTAGGTGCCCGCGCTTAAAAGCACTACCAAGGACCGCCTGGCGTTGGCGGAACTCGGATACCCAGGAGGAGGCACCTAAGCCAAAGGCTCGGCCCGGAACCAGCTGACGGTGCTGGAACCAGGTGGTGGACGCGAAGGTCCACATGAGAGGAGAGAACAGCTAGGCCGCGAGGCAGCCGCAGTTACCGAACCCCAACAGTCCTACAGGGGGAGCTGGGCCTACTGGCACTACAGAACCAGCCTTGACTACCAGTTCACGCAGCCCACATAGGAAGCTCCTAAACTGGAGGCACCCTGGAGTTGGCTAACTCGACCGCACCACGACGGGGCAAGCATAGGCGTCTCAGTGAAGTTGACACAACCCGGAAACAGCTGACGGTGCTGAAACCAGGCTTGGCACGAGGGAGTACCTGTGACAAGAACACTGCCGAGAACCAGCTGGCGGTGCTGGAACCCAGATGCGTTGCCTTGCCTATTAAAGATTGTCTTCCTAGAGCCCCAACTAGCGGTGTTGGAGCAAAGGGTAAGCAGGGGGAGATGAGTGTAGGCCGAAGCCTGCACTGGAGGCAGCTTTGTGTCTGCGTTGCGTTTGCAGGACACTTTGCCGGCTACACACTGGGGGAACAGCTGTCGTTGCTGAACCCCACTAACACAATGGCGTGTGTTTTTCTCTGTGCAGCTAGCACTTGCGGGCAAAAACTAGCGATGTTAGAGCCCGTGTTGAAGCAGGAGGAGGAGGAGAGGAGCAGAGTGTAGGCCGAAGCCTAGTTGAACCAATTTCAAAGGAAACCTTTAACCCCCCCCTCAGGTGTTACAAAGTACAAGAGACACACCTTGTGCAGTATTAATGCTGCACAAGTGAAAGGTTGCTCTATTAATTTGTCTACTTGCACACGCTGAATGAAAGACATACACAATTTACCCCATTCTACAGTCAAACTGTAGTGGATGCGTGACTTGGTTTTTTGATGAGACGCAGCACAGGTGTCCAAAATAACGCCTTGGTGCTTGGCGCAGCTTCCTGAGCGTTGTTATTTGCTGTACAGGAGTCTGCGCTCTTGTGTTATCCCTTGGCAATGCCCTGTTAGCGCTGCTCATCTTATGACATCATTTCATGTTGGCCGGTGCGGTTAACGATGGCCATAAATCCCAGACCCACAGTGTCTTTTCATAAAGCCACACTGCGGTGCTGGGATTCGTGGCCTTGAGCAGTAAATATTTTGGCCGCTCACACACGTCCTTACACCTGCTTCAGACTGGGCGGCCTCTGCTGATCCCTTCTCGCATGCCGCGGCCATGAGGCTGCACAGTCTGAAGAAGGTGGAAGGAGATGAGTTAAGACAGGCGAAGATATGCACTGCTCGTGCCCATCAATCACACCCTCGCAGTCAAAATAATTAAGACAACGAGGAGCATTTTATTCAGGCAGGGCGGACGAACAGGCGCAAGTAGCCAACAAATGATGTCAGAAGACGGGAAGCGCTACCAAGGGGGGTGCTGCGTATCATTAGAAAGGAAAATCACACCTCAGGGACAGTGGAATGGTCTCAAAGAGACACATTTTGTACGTGTTGAGTTCCACGTGGGCAAGTAGAAAACATCAGCCACCTTGTACAAATGCAGCAGTACTGCTGTACAAGGTGGCTGTTATACATAGAAACACCTGGGGGTGGGGGCCAGGATCCCTTCAATTTCAGTTCATGTGCCTGCGTGGCGTTTGCAGGTCACGTTGCAAGCTGCACAGCAGGGGAACAGCTGGCGTTGCTGAACCCCACTAACACATTGGCTGGTGTTTTTCTCTGTGCAGATCGCATGTCCGGGCAAAAACTGGCGGTGTTTGAGCCCAGGGTCAGCAGGAGGAGAGGAGCAAAGTGTAGGCCGAAGCCTGCACTGGTGGCAGCTTTTGGTCGGTTGTGCCAGCGTGGCTTGTGCTGGACACGATGCCGGCTACACAGCGGGGGAACAGCTGGCGGTGCTGAACCCCACTAACACATTGGCTGGTGTTTTTCTCTGTGCAGCTAGCATTTCCGGGCAAAAACTAGCGGTGTTTGAGCCCAGGGTCAGCAGGAGGAGGAGAGGAGCAAAGTGTAGGCCGAAGCCTGCACTGGTGGCAGCTTTTGGTCGGTTGTGCCAGCGTGGCTTGTGCTGGACACGATGCAAGCTACACAGCAGGGAAACAGCTGGCGTTGCTGAACCCCACTAACACATTGGCTGGTGTTTTTCTCTGTGCAGCTAGCAGTTCCGGGCAAAAACTAGCGGTGTTAGAGCCCAGGGTCAGCAGGAGGAGGAGGAGAGGAGCAAAGTGTAGGCCGAAGCCTGCACTGGTGGCAGCTTTTGGTCGGTTGTGCCAGCGTGGCTTGTGCTGGACACGATGCAAGCTACACAGCAGGGAAACAGCTGGCGTTGCTGAACCCCACTAACACATTGGCTGGCGTTTTTCTCTGTGCAGCTAGCATTTCCAGGCAAAAACTAGCGTTGTTAGAACCCAGGGTCAGCAGGAGGAGGAGAGGAGCAGAGTGTAGGCAGAAGCCTAGTTGAACCAATTTCAAAGGTTACCTTTAACCCCCCCTCAGGTGTTACAAAGTACAAGAGCCACTCCTTCTGCAGCATTAATGCTGCACAAGTAAAAGGTTGCTCTATTAATTTGTCTACTTGCACACGCTGAATGCAACACGTACACTATTTAGCCCATTATACTGTTAAACAGTAGTGGAGGCGTGACTTGTCTTTTTAAAGAAAAGCAGCACAGGTGTCGAAAACAACACCTTTTTGCATGGGCGCAGCTTCCTGAGCGTTGTTAGTTGCTGTACAGGAGTCTGCGCTCTTGTGATCCTTTGGCCATGCGCTGTGAGCGCTTCCTGTCTTATGACCTCATTTCATGTTGGCCGTTGCGGTTAGCGGTGGACATGAATCCCAGACCCACAGTGTGTTTTTAAAAAATCACACTGCGGTGCTGGGATTTGTGCCCTGGTGCACTAAATATGTTTGCCGCTCACACATGTCCTTACACCTGCTTCAGACTGGGCGGCCTCATCTGATCCCTTCTCGCATGCCGCGGCCATGAGGCTGCACAGTCTGAAGAAGGCGGAAGGAGATGAGTTAAGACAGGCGAAGATATGCACTGCTCGTGCCCATCAATCACACCCTCGCAGTCAAAATAATTAAGACAACGAGGAGCATTTTATTCAGGCAGGGCGGACGCACAGGCGCAACTAGCCAACCGATGATGTCAGAACATGGGAAGCGCTACCAAGGGGGGTGCTGCGTATCATTAGAAAGGAAAGTCACACCTCAGGGACAGTGGAATGGTCTCAAAGAGACACATTTTGTACGTGTTGAGTTCCACGTGGGCAAGGATAAAAAGTCAGCCACCTTGTACAAATGCAGCAGTACTACTGTACAAGGTGGCTGTTATACATAGAAACACCTGGGGGAGAGGGGGCCAGGCTCCCTTCAATTTCAGTTCATGTGCCTGCGTGGCGTTTGCAGGACACGTTGCCAGCTACACAGCAGGGGAACAGCTGGCGTTGCTGAACCCCACTAACACATTGGCTGGTGTTTTTCTCTGTGCAGCTAGCAGTTCCGGGCAAAAACTAGCGGTGTTTGAGCCCAGGGTCAGCAGGAGGAGGAGAGGAGCAAAGTGTAGGCCGAAGCCTGCACTGGTGGAAGCTTTTGGTCGGTTGTGCCAGCGTGGCTTGTGCTGGACACGATGCCGACTACACAGCAGGGGAACAGCTGGCGGTGCTGAACCCCACTGACACATCACCTAGTGTTTTTTCTGTGTAGACAACACTTCCAGGTGTCAACTGACAGTGTTGAAACCCAGGGAATCAAAGAGGAGCAGAGTGTAGGCCGAAGCCTGCAGTGGAGCAAGTTGAAAGGGAACCTTTAACCCCCCCCCCCCCAGGCATTTGTTGCTGAAAGAGCCATCTTGTACAGCAGTAATACTGCACATGGAAAATGGTGGCTCCGAAAATTATGCTCCTTGCAAACGCTGAAGTACACACTCATATAATGTGTCCCCTCACACCGTCAAACCATCCCGGAAGTGGGACTTTCCTTTGTAATGTGACACAGCACAGCCGTCATTCCAACCCCCTTGGTGCCGTGCGCCACCTCCTCAACGTTGTTTGGTTCTGTCACGGAGCCCGCGCTGTGATGTTATCCCTTGGCCATGCACAGTTAGCGGTGCCCGTCTTCTGACATCATTTAGGTGTCAGGCTGGCAGTGCCTGTGCGTCAAAGCTCCCCGAGATCCAACCTTGCAGTGTCATCAAATGTAATCCCACTGCGGGCCAGGGATCCATGGGCATGCGCAGTGCATATCATCGCCTCTCACTCACCTCCTTCATGCTTCTTCAGACTGTGCGGCGTCACGGCCGTGGCATGCTATTAGGGATCAGCTGACGCCGCCTAGTCTGAAGAAGCATGAAGAAGGGGAATGAGAGGCTAGTATATGCACTGCGCATGGCCATGGATACCAGGCCCACTGTGGGATCACATTAGACGACACTGCGAGGTGGGATTTCGGGCAGCGTGGACGCACAGGCGCAGCCAGGACGACAACAAATGATGTCAGAGGACGGGCAGCGCAAACTGTGCATGGCCAAGGGATAACATAACAGTGCAGGGTCCATGACGGAATCAAACAACGCTAAGGAGGCAGCGCACGGTGCCAAGGGGGTAGCAATGACGGCTGTGCTGCGTCACATTACAAAGGAAAGTCCCACCTCTGGGACGGTTGGACGGTGTGAGGGGACACATTACATGAGTGTGTAGTTCAGCGTTTCCAAGGAGCATAATTTCAAGAGCGACCTTTCCCTTGTGCAGGATTAGTGCTGCACATGGTGGCTCTTTCAGTAACAAACGCCTAGGGGGGGGGGGGACAGGTCCCCTTACATTTTAGTTGTGCCAGCGTGGCGGTCGCATGACACGTTGCCGGATACACAGCTGGGGATCAGCTGACGTTACTGAACCCCAATAACAGAGGAGCGACTGTTGACTGTGCACACAGCACTTCCAGGCACCAACTGGCGGTGTTAGAGCCCAGGGACAGCAGGAGGAGCAGATTGGAGGTATTACCACACACACAGCTGGGGATCAGCTGACGTTACTGAACCCCAATAACAGAGGAGCGACTGTTGACTGTGCACACAGCACTTCCAGGCACCAACTGGCGGTGTTAGAGCCCAGGGACAGCAGGAGGAGCAGATTGGAGGTATTACCGCACACACAGCTGGGGATCAGCTGACGTTACTGAACCCCAATAACAGAGGAGCGACTGTTGACTGTGCACACAGCACTTCCAGGCACCAACTGGCGGTGTTAGAGCCCAGGGACAGCAGGAGGAGCAGAGGAACAGAGTGTAGGCCGAAGCCTGATTGGAGCAAGTTGAAAGGGAACCTTTAACCCCCCCCAAGACGTTTGTAGCTGAAAGAGCCATCTTGTGCAGCGCTAAGGATGCAAAAGGAAAAGGTTGCTCTTTTAATTATGCTCCTTGCAAACACAGAAGTAAACACTAAAAATGTGTCCCCTTATACCGTTAAACCGTCACGGAGGTGCGAATTTCCTTCGTAATGGGACACAGCACAGCTGTCATTCCTATCCCCTTGGTGCCATGTGCTGCCTCCTCAGCGTTGTTTTAAACTGTCACGGAGCCTGCGCTGTTCTGTTATCCCTTGGCCATGCCCAATTAGCGCTGCCTGTCTTCTGACATAATTTGGTGTCAGGCTGTCAGTGCCTGTGCGTCCACGCTGCTCCAGATCCCACCTCGCAGTCTCGTCTAACGTAATCCCACTGCGGGCCTTGGATCCATGGGCATGCACAGTGCATATCCTCGACTCTCACTCCCCTCCTTCCCTCTTCTTCAGACTGTGCGTTGTCACGGCCGTGGCATGCTATTAGGGATCAGCTGACGGCGCACAGTCTAAAGAAGGCGGAGGGAAATGAGCGAGAGCCCGAGGGGAAGATATGCACTGCGCATGCCCATGGATCCCAGGCCCGCAGTGTGACTCAATCAGAAGACACTGCGAGGCGGGATCTATGGCAGCGCGGCCGCACAGGCGCAGCCAGCCTGACACCAAATTATGTCAGAAGACAGGCAGCGCAAATAGGGCATGGCCAAGGGATAACAGAACAGCGCAGGCTCCGTGACAGCTTAAAACAACGCTGAGGAGGCAGCGCATGGCACCAAGGGGGTAGGAATGACAGCTGTGCTGCGTCACATTACGAAGGAAAGTCCCAGCTCTGGGACGGTATAACGGTATCAGTGAACACATTTTATAAGTGTTAAGTTCTGCGTGTGCAAGGAGCCCAAAAAAAATAGCTACCTTTTCCTTGTGCAGCATTACTGCTGCACAAGATGGCTCTTTCAGTAACAAACGACGGGGGGGGGCAGGTTCCCTTACATTCAGGTTGTTGTGCCAGCGTAGCGGTCGCAGGACACATTGCCGGCTACACAGCTGGGGATCAGCTGACGTTACTGAAACCCAATAACACTGGGTCGTATGTTTTGACTGTGCAGCCTGCACTTCTGAGCCGCAACTGGCGGTGTTGGAGCCCAGGAATAGCATTTCAGGTGGTAGAAAGATGAACACAGCAGAAGACATGGATGACACCCAATTAATTAATCAGGCAGAGGAGTGGCAAATTCCTGCGAGATCCATGCCTGGTTCATTTTCAGGAAAGTAAGCCCGTCAACTTTATCGGAGGATAGTCGCATGCGACGGTCTGTTAGTACACCACCTGCGGCACTAAAGACACGTTCCGATAAGACACTAGCCGCAGGGCAAGCCAGCACCTCCAATGCATACTGACTTAGCTCTGGCCATGTATCCAGCTTAGAGACCCAAAACTTGAACGGGGAAGAGCCGTCGGGGAGTACAGTAAGAGGGCAAGCCATGTAGTCTGTCACCATCTGACGGAACCGTTGCCTCCTGCTGACTGGAGCCGCCGGTGATGGTGTAGACATTTGGGGCGGGCACACAAAAGTGTGCCAGAGTTGTGCCATACTCGGCTTGCCTTGGGCAGAGGCACTGCTTCTGCTCCCTCTTTGGGCAGAGCCTCCCCCACTGCCTCGACACACTGAGCTGCTTTGTAAAGCACTAGCAGCACCCCTCTCAGTTGGACAGGAGAAGATGATGGAATTCACCAGTGTGTCGTGGTACTCCCGCAATTTACGCTCCCGGGTCAACGCAGGGATGAGGTTTTGGACGTTGTCCCGGTAGCGAGGATCGAGGAGGGTGAACACCCAATAATCAGGCATGTTGAGAATGTGGTCGATGCGGCGGTCATTTCTCAGGCACTGCAGCATAAAATCCACCATGTGCTGCAGAGTGCCAACCGGCCCAGAAACGCTGTCCCCTGCTTGAGACATGATCTCTGCCCGCTCGTCATCACCCCATCCTCGCTGTACACACTGACCACTGGACAATTGTGTCGCTCCCTCCTCTGGACGGAGCTCTTCCTCGTCCATTGACTCCTCCTCATCCTCCTCACAAATTGGCCCCTGCGTACCCCTTTGTGAGGAACCACGTGGCGCTGACTCTCCAGAAGCTGATGGAAAAGGTGACTCCTCATCCTCCACCTCTTCCACCACATCATCCCTTAACCCTTGCAAAGTTTGCTGAAGCAGGCAGATAAGGGGGACAGTCATGCTGACTAGTGCATCATCTGCACTTGCCATCCGCGTGGAATAATCAAAAGGACGCAAAACCTGGCAGACGTCCTTCATAGTGGCCCACTCTGTGGTTGTGAAGTCTGATCGGCGCTGACTGCGACTTCTTTGCGCCTGATGCAGCTGGTACTCCATAACTGCTTGCTGCTGCTCACACAACCGCTCCAACATATGTAACGTGGAATTCCACCGGGTAGGTAGGTCACATATGATGCGGTGTTCCGGAAGGCGGAATCTGCGCTGCAGAGCAGCAATGCGGGATCTGGCCAAGCTGGAACGCCGCAAGTGAGCACACTCTAGGCGGACCTTGTGCAGCAGGGCATCAAGATCCGGATAGTCCCTCAGAAAACTCTGCACAACCAAATTGAGCACATGTGCCAGACATGGGATGTGAGTGAGGTTGCCAAGGGCCAAAGCTGCCACCAGATTTCGGCCATTGTCACACACTACCATGCCTGGCTGGAGATTCGCTGGCAGTAACCACACATCGCTCTCCTGCTTTATGGCATTCCAGAGCTCCTGCGCTGTGTGGCTTCGATGCCCCAATGAAACTAGTTTCAAGACGGCCTGCTGACGTTTGGCCACGGCTGTGCTCATGTCGGTCATAGGTAAACGTTCACGGGTCCATGTGGGGGTGGACTGTGACGGATCCTGCAGAGAGGAATCAGAGGAACTGGTGTAAGAGGAGGAGTCGATGTGTACAGACTGGATTCCTGCAATCCTTGGAGTGGGCAGGACACGTCCTGCGCCACTCGCACGATCTGTACCTGGCTCAACAACATTAACCCAATGGGCAGTGAGGGAAACATATCGCCCCTGTCCATGCTGACTGGTCCACGCATCGGTGGTGAGGTGGACCTTGCTACTGACGGCGTTCAGTAGCGCATGTTTTATGTTTGCCTCAACATGCCTGTGCAGGGCAGGGACAGCCTGCCTGCTGAAGTAAAAGCAGCTGGGCACCTTGTACTGTGGGACTGCCAATGCCATCAAGTCACGGAAGCTGTCAGTCTCCACCAGCCTGAACGAGAGCATTTCCAGGGACAACAGTTTGGCAATGCCTGCATTCAGAGCCTGTGCTCGGGGGTGGTTGGCCGAGAATGCCCGCCTTTTCTCCCATGCCTGTACTACCGATGGCTGTAGAGTAGACTGGGAGTGTGAGGATGACTGGGAAGGTGGTGCTGTGGGTGGAATTACACAAGGTCTCTGGGAGGAAGCCAAACCAGCTGTGCGTGAGCTGGAGGAAGAGGCAACACGAGCTGAAGAGGTGGTAGCTGCCGCTGTTGGTTGGCCTACATCTTCAGTGTGTTTCTGTAACTCCACCGCGTGCCTGGTCCGCACATGTTTCCACATATTTGTGGTATTGAGGTTGCTGACATTTTTCCCTCTTTTTACTTTATGATGACACAGCTTGCATTTGACAAAACAAATGTCATCTGCAACTGTGTCAAAAAAGGACCAGGCACTGCAAGTCTTGGGAGCGCCCTTTTTTTGCTTTGGAAAGAGACAGGCTCCTAACGGGTGCCAAAGTGGAGGCTACAGGCTCCGCAGTCTTCCCCCTCCCTCTCCCTCTTTGGCCCGTAAGAGGAAGCTCTTCCTCTGAGCTGCTCCCACCACCTTCCTGTTCCTCACGCCACGATGGGTCAAGGACCTCATCATCTCCACTACCCTCTGCCACCAACTGCTCCTCCTGGGTAGTCTCAGCAGCACAGTACGCACGAGAAAGCGGCACCTGAGTTTCATCATCAGATGCGTACTGCGCTGTGGTCACCGGAGGCACTGGCCCACCTGCCTCTTCAGAGTCAGAGAGAAAAAGGTGTTGGGCATCACTGCACACTGCCTCTTCTTCCATTTCTCCAATGCTGCTTGGCTGGCCCCCTGTTTCCAAGCCAAGAGATTCAGAGAACAGAAGTAGAGACGGCTCCTGTCCTGGGCTCTCTGACTGCCTGGCCAATTTGGCAGGTGGTGAAGAGACAGATGGCTGCTCTCCAGTGCTCTGTGCCTGAGAGGATGTGGCACTAACTGAAGTTGATGCCGAGGCGTTAGCTGCCATCCACCCGACAACGGCTTCAATTTGGTCTTCACGCAGCAGCGGTGCACGGCGCTCTCCGACAAAGCTGCGCATGAAGGACTGTTCCCTGCTGAAACTGAGTGACGACGAGTCACCGGCGCCCGCAGCAGGCACAGAATCACCACGTCCTCTCCCTGCTCCTCTCCCTGCTCCGCGCCCACGCCCACGTGCCTTACTCCCTGCCCTCTTCATCTTGGTTGACAGATAAAGATAAGCAGAAAAGTACTAAGGCCTTAGTGTGCTTATTCCTGTAATGCTCCTCCTAACAGGTGTAAGAAACACTAATGTTGTAAATTGTGGACTAAACTTTATTATTTTTCAAATGTGGCCTACACAAGTGTTAAGTTGTGTTTGGTGAACTTAACTTTTTTTTTGGTGCAGATCGGGCTACAGAGCTAGTTTAAATCACACGGAGACCGTGCAGACAGCCGTAAACAGCGCTGCAAGGCCAAAAAACCCTCCTCTAGGTTATCCTATATAGTGTTTTTCCACTATTTAGCTGGATACAAGTGGAAAGACACTAATAGAAATTTTTTTTTTCAAATTTTAAACTGGCTGTACTATTTGAAAAAAAGGAAATTGTTTTTCAAGGTATGAGGCAGTAACGCACCCTGAGCTGAATCCAACCGGCTATGGCTGCACACAGACTACAGGGCGAGCTGCGCTCACACAGAGACCGTGCAGACAGCCGTAAACGGCGCTGCAAGGCCCAAAAAAAACCCTCTAGGTTATCCTATGTAGTGTTTTTCCACAATTGAGCTGGAGACTGGTGGAAAGACACTAATAGGAATTTTTTTTTTTTCAAATTTTAAACAGGCTGCACTATTTAAAAAAAAGGAAAATTTTTCTCAAGGTATGAGCCAGTAACGAACCCTGAGCTGAATCCAACCGGCTATGGCTGCACACAGACTACAGGGCGAGCTGGGCTCACACGGAGACCATGCAGACAGCCGTAAACGGCGCTGCAAGGCCAAAAAACCCTCCTCTAGGTTATCCTATATAGTGTTTTTCCACTATTTAGCTGGATACGAGTGGAAAGACACTTATAGGATTTTTTTTTTTCAAATTTTAAACAGGCTGCACTATTTGAAAAAAAAGGAAAATTTTTCGCAAGGTATGAGCCAGTAACGAACCCTGAGCTGAATCCAACCGGCTATGGCTGCACACAGACTACAGGGCGAGCTGGGCTCACACGGAGACCGTGCAGACAGCCGTAAACGGCGCTGCAAGGCCAAAAAACCCTCCTCTAGGTTATCCTATATAGTGTTTTTCCACTATTTAGCTGGATACGAGTGGAAAGACACTAATAGGAATTTTTTTTTTCAAATTTTAAACAGGCTGCACTATTTGAAAAAAAGGAAAATTTTTCTCAAGGTATGAGCCAGTAACGAACCCTGAGCTGAATCCAACCGGCTATGGCTGCACACAGACTGCAGGGCGAGCTGGGCTCACACGGAGACCGTGCAGACAGCCGTAAACGGCGCTGCAAGGCCCTAAAAACCCCCTCTAGGTTATCCTATGTAGTGTTTTTCCACAATAGAGCTGGAGACTGGTGGAAAAACACTAATAGGAAATTTGAGAAAAAATGTGCAGCAGGCTGCACTAAGAGCAAAAAAGAACAACTGTGTGAGGCAGTGTGAACCCCCCCTGAGCTGAATACAACCGGGTATATGGCTGCACACAGACTACAGAGTGAGCTGCACACACACACACACACAGAGACCTTGCAGAACGCTGTTAAAACAGCGCTGCAAGGCAAGAGCAAGGTGAACAGTGAAGAACACACAGCGTTTTGCTAAATTAGCCTTTGGAAAGGAAAATAAAGCAATTAGCAAGCTCAACTGGCCCTCAGTTAGAACACAGCGTCCTGTCCCTAACTGAAATCACAGCAGAGTGAGCGCAAAATGGCGGCAGCGCTTTTTTATAGTGCAGAGTGACATCATTTCAGCAGCCAATCCCAGCCTTGCCAGTACTTACATGCCCACCATGCTAAACAGGATGTGCCCACACTTTCATTCATTCCTCATTGGCTGCTGCGTTCAATTTGAATTCTGGGAACTTCCGATTCCGGTATCCGATACGCGGGAAGTATCGGAATTCGGTATCGGAATTCCGATACCGCAAATATCGGCCGATACCCGATACTTGCGGTATCGGAATGCTCAACACTAGTCAACACTGCAAATATTGACTTGCTGCATTAACTCATTCTAACTGTCAATATAACCTATTGGTACTCATAATATGATTGCAATTATATTTCTGTATGTGATATAAACATCAGACAAACACTAATAAAAACCAGAGGGCAGCAGATCATGTGAAAAGATAATTTTGGTGTCATTCTCAAAATTTTTGGCCATGACTGTACAAAGCCATCCATAACCTGTCTGCTCCATATATCTCTGAACTAATCTCCCGATATCTTCCCTCACGTAATCTCCGCTCCTCCCAAGACCTCCTTCTCTCCTCCACACTTATTCGCTCCTCACCCAACCACCTCCAAGACTTCTCCCAAATATCCCCCATCCTCTGGAATTCTTTGCCCCAACACGTCCGACTATCAACCACATTTGGATCCTTCAGACAGAACCTGAAAACCCATCTCTTCAGGAAATCCTACAGCCTGCACTGACCCCGCTGCCTCCTCACCACTACTGAAGCTATTGCCTCACCAACACTGGAGCTCCTGCAACCCTCAACCTATTGTCTCCTTCCCCACCATCCTGTAGAATATAAGCCCGCAAGGGCAGGGTCCTCGCCCCTCTGTATCAGTCTGTTATTGTTAGTTTGCTTACTGTAAGTGATATCTGTAATTTGGATGTAACCCCTTCTCATGTACAGCACCATGGAATCAATGGTGCTATATAAATAAATAATAATAATAAATAATAAAAATCCATGGGACTGTAGCCAACCTCCCTGGATGTGGCAGCAGGAGCAAAATTGATGACAAATCAAAAAGAAGGATAATACGAATGGTAACAAAAGAGCCCAGAAAAACTTCTAAACATATTAAAGGTGAACTTCATGCTCAAGGAACATCAGTGTCAGATCACACCATCCGTTGTATGATCCAAAGAGGACTTCATGCGAGACGACCAAGGAGGACACCATTGTTGAAAAAAATTCATAAAAAATACAGACTGGGATTTGCCAAACTACATGTTGACAAACCATAAAGCTTCTGTGAGAATATCCTATGGACAGATGAGACAAAAATGGAACTTTTTGGCAAGGCTCTATATTTACAGACGGAAAAATTAAGCATATCAAGAAAAGAATACTGTCCCTACTGTGAAACATGGAGGAGGCTCTGTTATGTTCTGGGGTTGCTTTCCTTCATCTGGCACAGGGTATCTAGAAACTGTTCATGGTACAATGAAATTTCAAGACTATCAAGGGAATCTGGAGAGAAATGTGCTGCCCAGTGTCAGAAAGCTTGATTTTAGTCACAGGTCATGGGTCTTCAAACAGGATAATGACCCAAAACACACAGCTAAAAACACCCAAGAATGGCTAAGAGGAAAATATTAGACTATTCTGAAGTGGCCTCCTTTGAGCCCTGACTAGTGTTGAGCGATACCTTCCGATATCAAGAAGTATCAGTATCGGATTGGATCGGCCGATATTCAAAAAAAATTGGATATCGCCGATACCGTTACCCGATACCAATGCAAGTCAATGGGACACAAATATCGGAATGTAAATAAGCCCTTTCTGTCCTTCTACATTCTGTTCCGGAGGGGGAAAGAGTGTGGGCTATGCGTGGGTGGAAACTGTGCGTGTCTGTGTGTGCGGGTGGGGTCTGTGCGAGCCTGCCGGGGATCTGTATGGGTGTCTCGGGGGTCTGTGCAGCCTGCCGGGGCTCTGTGCGACCTGCCGGGGCTCTGTGTGGGCCTGCCGGGGCTCTGTGCGGGCTTGCCGGGGCTCTGTGTGGGCTTGCTGGGGCTCTGTGTGGGCCTGCCGGGGCTCTGTGTGGGCTTGCCAGGGCTCTGTGCGGGCAGCCAGGCTCTGTGCGGCCTGCCGGGGCTCTGTGCGGCCTGCTGGGGGTCTGTGCAGGCATCGTCTGATGGGACTACAAGTCCCATTGGAGGATGCCTGCAACAGTGGCAGTGATTGACACATTAGCCAATGATGGGACAGTAGTAGTCCCATCATCCGGCTAATGTGTTGAATGTAAAAAAAACCAAACATACATACAACATACATACTACATACATTACATTCATACATTACATACTATACATGCATACAGTACATATAACATAGAGTACATACACACCATTACTTGTCATTTTGATCCCGGAAGCCAGTGTCACCTGTAAAAAATATTAAGATAACAAACAGCCAATATACTCCCTGTCCGCGGAAATCCACGAGTGTCCCACAATGATCTCCCGTGGAGAACAGCAGCATCAGCTGATGCGACCGCTCTCCAGGGGTTCTAGGAACACAATGATGGGAGGGAGGTATCCTTCTGCACTGTATTCCTCCACTGCTGTAAAAAAAATAGTCCCTAGTCTCACTTTTGGCATTACTGTGTGAGAAATTTTCCCACGCAGCAATTGCCATAAGGTGAGACTTTGTCCTAAGGTAACCTCTCAGTGATGCACTGCAGGAGCCATTGTCTCCAGTCAGTGTGTCACTGAGGGTCCTATAGAGCAGTGACATCACCCGATGTCACTGTTCTATAGGGGAGATCATCATGGGACATTCGTTATTAATTGGACTACGGTGGACAGGTAGTACACGGTTTATTATTTTACGTTTTTTGCAGGCGCTGAAGTATGGTAAGTATGGTTAAATGAAGAATATTAAAATACTTTTTTTCCTAATGTGTGCGTGTTTTATTAACCCTTTATTACTATTGGATTAATAATGGATAGGCGTCTATTGACGCCTCTCCATTATTAACCCGGCTTAATGTCACCTTACAATAGCAAGGTGACATTAACCCCTTATTACCCCATATCCCACTGCTACACGGAAGTGGGAAGAAAGGGGCTAAGTGCCGGAATTGGCGCATCTTACAGATGCGCCATTTCTGGAGCAGCTGTGGACTGGTATTTGTAGCCAGGGGGGCCAATATCCATGGCCCCTCTCTAGGCTAATAAATTCAGACTCAACTCACTGACGTCAGCATGAGAGCAGTTGCAACTTTTCCCACAGCGCTGGCGCTGACGTCAGCTAGGTGAAGTGAATTCATTGACTGTGAACTCCCAGGACCTTTCTGACGGCACCAATAGAGTGAGAACATTCTTATGCTTGCGGTAACATCAGTCAGGTCATAGGAGTTCTGAGACCATGGCTTCTGTGGACTGGATGATGATGTGAGTATGGTTTAATTTAGATTCATTATGGAGTCTGTGTCATTCTTTCAATTATAAGACTTTATTCTGGTAGAGTTTTTTTTTTCATACAATATGACTATGGAATTAGTAATGGGGGCATCTTATAGGCGCCTCTGCATTACTAACGTCTGAGTTCGATGTCACCGGGCAATACAAAGGTGACAAACTCCCAAATTATTACCTCACTTGCCACCGCACCAGGGCAAGTGGGAAGAGCCAGGCAAAGCACCACGATTGGGGCATCTAATAGTTGTCATTTCATGGACTTGCCAATAACTCTCAGTTCACCCCTCCCAAACTGGGACAGCCATTACAGTTAACCCTGTCTAAGCCAACTTCAGCCCCAGTGGGTATAATCCTTTTATAGCATATATAAACATCATAGGCTGTTAACCCTTAGAGTGTTAGGGTCTGCGGGTCCGCGAATTGGCCCCTCCCTACTCCCCTCCAGTCAGTTCCCCCTCCATACTCCCCTCCAGTCAGCGCCCACATAGCGTTTTAGCAGTCTGTTAACTCTGCCATTATCCCTGTAAGTGTGACCAACTTTTTACTATTGATGCTGCCTATGCAGCATCAATAGTAAAAACATATGATGTTCAAAATAATAATAAAAAAAATCATTATATTCTCACCTTTCGGCGTCTGCAGCAGCCTTTCCCACTCCTCGCGACGCTCCGGTCCCAAGAATGCATTGCGGCAATGACCCCAGATACATCATCACGGGTTATTGCCACAAGGCATTACTGGGAACGGAGCATCGCGAGGAGCATCGCTAAACGCCTGGGCTGGATCCAGGGCCGCCGGAAGGTGAGTATATAACTATATTTTATTTTAATTCTTTTTTAGCAGGGATATTGTGCCTACATTGCTATATACTATGTGGGCAGTGTTATATACTACATGGGCTGTGTTATATACTGTGTGGGCTGTGTTATATATTACGTCACTGTGCTATATACTATGTGGGCTGTGCTACATACTACGTGGGCTGTGCAATATACTATGTGGCTGTGCAATATACTATGTGGCTGTGCTATATACTATGTGGCTGTGTTATATACTACATGGGCTGTGTTATATACTGCGTGGGCTGTGCTATATACTATGTGGGCTGTGCTATATTCTGCATGGGCTGTGTTATATGCTGCATGGGCTGTGCTATATACTACATGGGCTGTGCTATATACTATGTGGGCTGTGCTATATACTGCGTTGGCTATGTTATATACTGCGTGGGCTGTGCTATATACTGCGTGGCTGTGCAATATACTTTGTGGCTGTGCAATATACTACGTGGCTGTGCTATATAGTAAGTGGCTGTGCTACATACTACGTGGCTGTGCTATATACTATGTGGCTGTGCAATATACTACGTAGCTGTGCAATATACTACGTGTCTGTGCTATATACTACGTGGCTGTGCTATATACTATGTGGCTGTGTTATATACTACATGGCTGTGCTATATACTACGTGGGCTGTGTTATATGCTACGTGGGCTGTGAGACTCTTCTGCCTGGGGCCCTCAAAAACCTGGAGCCGGCCCTCAGAGACAGACGCAGTCCAGGATTTGAACCACGCTTCGCTAATTGGTTGCACCTGGCCGGCCAAATCCTGTGTATTCATTGCATTATTCTGAAATCTTCATAAATAATCTACATACATATTCTAGAATACCCGATGCATTAGAATTGGGCCACAATCTAGTATAGAATAATGACCCTGGATAATGCGTCATACAGAATGGGCCCCCTAAAATGCTCCATACAGAATAATGGCCTTATATAATGCTCCATACAGAATAATGGCTACATATAATGCTCCATACAGAATAATATTCACAAAAAGCATTGAAAAACTTTCCTGAATTCAGATAGATAGTTCAGATAGTATCACGTGCTCCGTGGTACATTTCGGTGTTATAAAACTGTCACTTTATGTAATTATAAGTCTAGAACGCTTTAATGGATCCCGCTGATTCTGAAATTGTTTTTTCATGACATATTGTACTGTTAGTGGTAAAATTGCTTTGACATGACTTGCACTTACTTATGAAAAAAATAGAAATATGGCGAAAATTTTGTCAATTTTGCAATTTTCAAACTTTGAATTTTTATTCCCTTAAATCAGAGAGTCATATCACACAGAATAATAATAACATTTCCCACATGTCTACTTTACATCAGCACAATTTTGGAAACAAATTTATTTTATTGTTAGGAAGTTATGTGGGTTAAAATTTGACCAGCGATTTCTCATTTTTCCAACAAAATTTACAAAACCATTTTCTAAGGGACCACCTCACATTTGAAATGATTTTGGGGGGTTAATATAATAGAAAATACCCCAAACTGACACCATTCGAAAAATTTCACCGCTCAAGGTACGCAAAACCACATTAAAAAAGTTTATTAACTCATGCTTCACGAGAACTAATGCAATGTGGAATGAAAAAATTAACATTTTACTTTTTTCACAAAAAAATTATATCGGAACCAATTTTTTTTATTTTCACAAGTGTATCAGGAGAAAATGAACCACAAAATTTGTTGCACAATTTCTCCTAAGTAAGCCGATACCCCATATGTGGGGAACAGCCCCTGTTTGGGTGCATAGCATGGTTCAGAAGGGAGGGAGCACCAATTTACTTTTTGAGCTCAAAATTGTCTGGAATCAGACCCCCTGATGCTTCTAAACAGTGGAAACACCCCAATTCTAACTCCAACCCTAACCCCAACACACCCCTAACCCTAATACCAATCCTAACCATAAGCCTAACCATAACCCTAACCCCAACATATCCTTAACCCTAATCCCAACCCTAATCATAATCCTAACAACAAGCCTAACCCCAACACACCCCTAACCCTAATCCCAACCCTAACCATAACCCTAACCACAAACCTAACCCTAACATACCTCTAACCCTAATCCCAAACCTAACCGTAATCCCAACCATAACCACAACCTTAACACTAACCACAATCCTATCCCTAAACCTAGCCCTAACCATAACCCTAACCACAAAACTAATTCCAGCACACCCCTAACCCTAATCCCAACACTAACCCTAACCACAAACCTAACCACAACACACCCCTTACCCAAATCCCAACCCTAACCTTAACCCTAGCCACAAACTTAACCCTAAAACACCCCAACCCTAATCCCAACCCTAACCGTAATCCCAACCATAGCAACAACCCTAACCTTAACCCCAGCCCTAACCCTAACCCTAGCTTGGTTGAAGCATAGTAGAAAAGCAATGTCTGACTTTCATTTGTTCATTTTCATAGATCTTTTATTTATTATTACTTTTGTCATATTCAAGTTAGTTCTGTGACCATTGTGGGTTTTTCTGTCATTAAATGAAGGGTACCAACTATTTTGACCACGTGTGTATATTGTGATTAGGTAGGTTATTAGTAGAAGGTAACACAAGAAGTTCAACTTTGGAAAGATTCAATTTCAGATAGAGGGAGGCCATGATGTTAGAGACAGCGGTCAGAAAATAATTGGTATTTTGCAGTAATGCATTGGTGATATCAGGAGAAGTGTGTAATTGGGTGTCATCAACATAGAAATTGTAATGAAAATCAAACTTGCCGATGGTTTGTACACTAGGGGCAGTGTATAGAGGAAATAGGAAGATACCTAGGACAGAATAATCCAGAAGAACCCCATCTGTAAGGTGAAGAGGAGAAGAAGAAAATGATAGACCGAAGGAGTGGTCAGAGAGGTTAGAGAAAAACCTAGAGAGAATGGAATCCTTGAGGTCAATAGAGTGGCAGGAAGGACTTGGTGATCCATAGTGTCAACTGTAGGGTCACATGTGGCATAATCAATACTCAATAAAGGAGCTTGAATTGTTTTCAAAGCCTTTCTTGGGTCCAATATCTCAAGAAGAACAGTTAGGAAGGACACATTTTCTAATTAGAGACCCCGCTACACTTTTTGTGTCCTTCCAGGATTTCTCCATATCCTCTACCATTGTCTTGCAGAATTATGGTACCCTGAAGACCAAGTGTGGTACAAGATTCTCTTCAAGTTGACCTGAAGTTTCTAAATTTCCCAAGCTATCATCTCTGCTAATTTTAAACAGTGTCCTTCTGAAACCTCCATAGTGTCCTCAGGAACATCTTAACCATAACGCCCTCTATGCATAGTTTAGGACTTATGAAGATATTGGGAACATTTATCTCAGAGGATCGAAGAGTTTAGCAGGGGACATCATGGTGATTGAATCCAGAGACTAATGGTCTCTCACTATACCAGTCTGTTTATTTATTCTGCAGTGATAAATACATTTCCCATCCTCTCTCACTTGTGAATTTCTCTGTATCTGCTTTATGTTACACTACCTCGTTGACATATTTTCCACTCAGTTTGTTTTCTTTGGCTCCTGAGCCACCACAGGACATCACACACACAATGCACACAATGGAGGCTGACACTTTATAGAGTGAACCAGTAATATTGTGGTTAAATTAGGGGGACATGTGTCATAATTTTTATTATGTATTTATATTATGCATTAAAACATTTTTTATTCTTGATATTATTTCTTAGGCAATTATAAAAAAGGTACAGGAAGATAGGAGTGGGGTGTGTGGACTCTACTACAGCCCATTTAGACCAGCAAAGTTTATTCTATACTTAAAATTATTATTATTATTATTATTATTATTATTATTATTATTTTGTGCTTAGCAATGAGGTCAACAGTCACTTGACAAATTTGACCCCAGATGAAGCCATTGGTGAAACGCACCTCGTGTGTGCATTGGTGAATGCATTGTTGCAAGGTTATTTTTTTAAGCAACAGACAAGTCAGTGTCTGTTGTTTAACACATATATGTTCTATGTTCTTATTATATCCTTTCTTAGATTCACCCACCGCAGCTATTTTTTAAAATTATGTAATTGCCTTCTCTATGCTATTTTTTAGGCAATTTTGCATTTTTTTAAATAGTTTTTGATTGATATTTCTTGTGCTTTGGACACTATGTATGTGAATATTGCTGTACGTGACTAGATCAGGTTTCTGCAAATTTACTACAAAGTAAACTATCTCATAGGTGGTGTACATCTAATGTTCTGGTGTGGTGCACTGGTTGGAAAATGAAGGACAAAGGGAAGGGTAGTGATAGTAAAGTTACTCAACCAAGATTGTGTTGGCCAATCTTGCTTTCCCACGCTACTGACAACAATAAAAATAGATGGTGGTGACACCGGGCTGTATAGTTCCATTGGCTGGGGTAATGATTTGGTATGCCCCATATGTCTATTAAATAGTCCAGGAGAAAAAGAGAGACGTTGAAAAGTCAGAACTCCCATTACTTTGCTGTACAGCACAACGCTTAGCAGCTACATCTACTGCTGATACAGAGACACAAGCATAGCGGTCACATAACAGCAGCAGCAGATACACTGGATGGTAGAGTATAATATGGTTGTCGGTAACATATGCTTAGGCTATCGCTCGACTTCATTGGTGATCAGGTCTCACCCCATTCCTCCACTGTACATGTCCGTCCGTATTCACGCCAGTTGGCCTTTGTGCAGTGTAGTACCCCAAACCTCTGTAGTTCCTGCTTTATAAACTTAATAAAGAGCAGTTTCCCCCTGGGCATTCATAAAAGGCTTCCTCCTGAGAGTATATAGGCAAATAGGCTTGAGACTTATACTGTTCCTACAAGTGTCACATAAAGTCACTAGCTCTGTTCTGTTCTGAGCACTATCCTGGGATTATGACTATAATGCCATAACTGCATAAATTAAATAATTGTAGTGCAAATTCTTAACTCTTAGTGGGTTGGCATTAGGCATTTTTGGGTATCGCATTGGTGCCTAGCCCAATGATGTGTTGAATTTATTAAGAGGTCTTTCTGAATCGTCCACCAGGGCAGTGGGGATACTCGGTAACGGGTCCAGCCCCTAGGCGCTCAAGTAAAGGGGAAAGGTCTTTAAAGGGTTTAATAAAGTTTGCATTCTTGATGCCACCTGTGGCTCTCGATCAGAGGGGACCGACGCTGCTTAAAGTGGTCCTCTGGGGTGATGTTACTACAGCATAGATGGTGACACTTCAAACAGCTGAAGAGGGGTCTCCGGGGCTCCCAGTGTAGTGGGCATGGTGGGTTGCCGGTAAATAAATGGAGGACACAGGGTTGCAGTTTTTACCTGGTTTACTGTTGCTGTTGTCAGCCTCACTCCAGGGTAGCGGCAACAGGTGTAGATGGTGTCCAGTCAGCCTGAAGACAGGTGGAAACCCCTTTGACAGGCCAGTTTGGGAGCCTTCCACTTTGCGCTGACTATTAGTCCCTTGCTGCCTGTAGTGTACTAACAAGTTTCTCTTGATCTCCTGTCCTGGGACAGTACCTGCACGGTAGGCAACTTGAGCCATTTCTCTGGGGTCTCTTTACATGGTGACTCCGGGCTCTGGAATGCTGCTGTACATCAGGTTTTATGTGGGCAGGTTACTTTCAGCTCTCTGCCCTCCGGTTCTGCTATGGGACTTCCAGTTGCCCACCTCAGACTCCCGGTGCCCGGTTTCTGTGCTCTGCTTAGAGGGACCCAGTTGCAGCCCTCCTCTAGTTCCTAAGTTCCTCTGTGCTCCTTCACTGTCTGCTGTCTGCACCAGACTAACAAACTCCTCCTCCAGACCAGGATGTATATTGAGGAAAGCTCCTCTAAAACCAGGTTTTGAGCTCCCCCTTCTGGCCTGGAGTCAGAATATGTTACATGTAAGATTACCTGCCAAAGAGATCCCTCCTGTCTCCAGGCATGGCATTACCCTCCCCGAAAGAAAGGCAGCACCACTGTGGTACCCAAACTCCTGGGGTGCCACATTTCCAGTCTTGAAAAATTCCCATCAAACTGTGTCCCTTAAAAATACACTGTATTTACAATTGCATTCAGTAAAAACTGAACTGTAGGATTTAATTAGGTCTGCTGTACATTAGAGTTGAGCAAACCTTTTAAAGTTTGGTTCGGGTCAGCTCGGCGAACTTCCCGATGTCCACCGAACTTATCCAAACCCCATAGAATTCATTGGGAGGCAAAACCAAACTCATAGACAACACCTTCACTGCGCCCCAAAAGCTCCAAAAACAACTCAACTCAGGGGCAGACACCAGGAAAAGTGGCATCAATTGACCCAGACTACAAATGGTATAATTGCGCCACATGGATGCATGGACAGGGCTTGGACCAGCATTTGTAGCTTAAACATTGGTCAGTAACAGGTGGATGCATGACAGGCATAGGCCTAGTGACCTGAGACCTTTTCCACTACTGGCAACCCACCAGATGGAGACCTAACTTGGAGTCTCCACATTTCAAAAACTTATTGTCACACAACACTAAAGTGGCATCAATTTCGCCACAGTAGAAATAGTCCAATGGTGCTCTGAGATCGCTGCCACTACAGGCAGCCCACCAGATCGAGACCCAGCTTTGAATAAATTATTGGCACACTCCACTAAAGTGGCATCAATTTCCAAGAGTAGAAATAGTATAATGCTGCTCTGACACCTCTTTCACTACAGGAGACCCACCAGATGGAGATCCAACATGGAGTCTCCACAATTATCTACAAAGCTGCCAAAGAAAGGGAGTCGAGTAGCCTATTCAGTAATAGGTCTCTTTGGATAAGATGAGATGGTGTTTGTTCAGTAGAGGTTTCAATAACATTACCACCTATGCCATGCACACATCGAACACCAAGCCTATTGATGTGGAAAATCTGAAAAACCTGAACCACAAGTCCCACTAGTGTGGGCTGGACCAGCACTTATGATGACATAATTGTCTCCATCTCTATTTGGAGAAGAGGAGAACAGGCCGACTATCTGAGAGAGGGTGGCAGAGGCAGTAGAATTAAGGTCCCCAGGTATGGTGAGTTTATTTGTAAAAGTTTAGTGGGTTTGGGGGCTGAGGGTTGACTTAAGATACAGGTGCATCTCACAAAACTAGAATATCGTCACAAAGCTAATTTATTTCAGTTTTTCACTACAAAAAGTGAAACTCATATTACATAGAGTCATTACAAACAGAGTGATCTATTTCATGTGTTTATTTCTGTTAATGTTAATAGTTATAGCTTACAGCCAATGAAAACCCAAAAGTCATTATCTCATTAGATTAGAAAAATTTACAAAAAAACACCTGCAATGGCTTCCTAAGCATTTAAAAAAGGTCCCTTAGTCTGTTTCAGTAGGCTCCACAATCATGAGGAAGACTGTGGACTTGACAGATGTCCTGAATTGACACACTCCACAAGGAGGGTAATCCACAAAAGGTCATTGCTAAAGAATCTAGCTGTTCACACAGTGCTGTATTCAAGCATATTAATGGAAAGTTGAATGGAAGGAAAAAGTTTAGTAGAAAAAGGAGCACAAGCAAACGGGATAACAGCAGCCTTGAAAGGATTGTTAAGAAAACACCATTCAAAAATTTCGGGGAGATTTACAAGGAGTGGACTGCTGCTGGAATCATTGCTTCAAGATCCACCACACGCAGACTTATCCAGGACATGAGCTACAAGTGTCGCATTCCTTGTGTCAGGCCACTCATGACCAATAGACAACGACAGAAGCGTCTTACCTGGGCCAAGGAGGAAAAGAACTTGACTGTTGCTGAGTGGTCCAAGGTGTTTCCAGATGAAAGTAAATTTTGCATTTCATTTGGAAATCAAGGTCCCAGAGTCTGGAGGAAGAGTAGAGAGGCCACAACCCAAGCTGTTTGAGGTCTAATGTGAAGTTTCCACAATCAGTGATGGTTTGGGGAGCCGTGTCATCTGCTGGTGTAGGTCCACTGTGTTTTATCAAGACAAAAGTCAGCGCAGCCGTCTACCAGGAAATTTTAGAGCACTTCATGCTTCACTGTGCTGACAAACTTTTTGGAGATGGAAATGTCATTCTCCAGCAGGACTTGGCACCTGTCCATACTGCCAAAAAATACCAATACCTGGTTTAAAGACAACAGTATCACTGTGCTTGATTGACCAGCAAATTTACCTGACCTTAGGCATGGGGTATTGTCAAGAGGAAGATGAGAGACACCAAACCCAACAATGCAGATGAGCTGAAGGCTGCTATCAAAGCAACCTGGGCTTCCATAACACCTCAGCAATGCCACAGGCTGATCGCTTCTATGCCACGCTGCATTAATGCAGTAAATGACGAAAAAGGAGCCCAACCAAGTATTGAGTGCATTTTAGTAGGCCAACACTTCAGATTTTAAAATCATTTTTTCAAGCTGATATTATAAAGTATTCTAATTTACTGAGATAATGACTTTTGGGTTTTCATTAGCTGTAAGCCATAATCATCAACATTAACAGAAATAAACACGTGAAATAGATCACTCTGTAATGACTTTATATAATATATGAGTTTCACTTTTGGATTGACAAACTGAAATAAATTAACTTTTTAATGATATTCCAATTTTGTGAGAAGCACCTGTATTTTCTTGTATACAGTAGCATTCTTCTTTTCGACCTTTTGTTGCAGTATATTTGCTATTGAAGTGAGTTAGACATGTTACAAGAAATATCCATGGAAATTTTAATGCAATTAGGAATGCGTGCTTCAATTAATAAAAATGCCACATGTTGTATTTGCTACGGAAGTGCTAATGTTGCACAAGCATATAGTTTGCCTTAGAAGTGCTGCACTTGTAGTTTTTTGGTTGGCACAGTACACAAGTGTAGCACTGACATCGTCCAATAGGTGGCAACAAAGAGATGCAGAAAAACCAAAAGAACTAGGGGAGAGAATAAATTATGTCTTCTTATTTCCCTTAAATTGTAAATCTTTTCAGAAACGAAATATTACAGTACCAGTTCTGCACAGGACTATTTGTTTCTTTTGCCTTTGAGCTAAAAGGAAGTCATTTAGACTTTGATGTCCCAATAAATATTACAATTTTGAGGGCTGAAGTGATCATTTTCTGCTTTTATTCTTACATTTTTTTAATAACATATGGCCTGTTTGCATGCATCCGCCATTACGTAAGGACAGGAGCATTAAAGATTTTGTAAGAGTAAGTAGCTTCACACCTAAAACATTTGGCAAAAATCTGCAGGATTATCAGTTTCCAGTAAACTGAATTATTATGCGTATACCGCGTAGCAGTCCATAAATAAAATCGCCCATGACATCGCTCAATGCATGCACATATACACAGGCAGCATTACCCGTAAGAAGTCATTAAATGACAAATGTCATTAAAGCACTGGCATTCATAATGCATTAGGAAACCATCTGCCCGATCGTGCTGGCCCTTTAAATAATGCATATTTAGTTTGAGATGGCAAATAAGAAATATGGAGTCTGTGAAATAACAGCAGGTGACTTGGGGATGGATTTAGAGTGAAACTAATTGATCCTGATGAAACAAATGCAAAAATCTAGCCTGCAGCATAATTTCCCACTGATTTATGGCCATTTCCACTTTTGTGACCCTGTACTCTGACGCTGGCTATACGCTAATCTAGCATTTTGGAAATAGCAGAAAACACCCCAAAGACTTGTTATTTAATGAAAACCCAAACATGCATCATATACAGTCATGGCCAAAAGTATTGACACCCCTGCAATTCTGTCAGATAATACTCAGTTTCTTCCTGAATATGATTGCAAACACAAATTATTTGGTATTATTATCTTCATTTAATTTGTCTTAAATGAAAAAACACAAAAAGAATTGTCCTAAAGCCAAACTGGATATAATTCCACACCAAACATAAAAAAGGGGGTGGACAAAAGTATTGGCACTATTAAAAAAATCATGTGCTGCTTCTCTAATTTGTGTAATTAACAGCACCTGTAACTTACCTGTGGCACCTAACAGGTGTTGGCAATAACTAAATCCCACTTGCAGCCAGTTGACATGGATTAAAGTTGACTCAACCTCTGTCCTGTGTCCTTGTGTGACCACATTGAGCATGGAGAAAAGAAAGAAGACCAAAGAACTGTCTGAGGACTTGAGAAACCAAATTGTGAGGAAGCATGAGCAATCTCAAGGCTACAAGTCCATCTCCAAAGACCTGAATGTTCCTGTGTCTACCATGCGCAGTGTCATCAAGAAGTTTAAAGCCCATGGCACTGTGGCTAACCTCCCTAGATGTGGACGTAAAAGAAAAATTGACAAGAGATTTCAACGCAAGATTGTGCGGATGTTGGATAAAGAACCTCGACTAACATCCAAACAAGTTCAAGCTGCCCTGCAGTCCGAGGGTACAACAGGGTCAACCCATATTATCCGTCGGCATCTGAATGAAAAGGGACTGTATAGTAGAAGACCCAGGAAGACCCCACTTCTTACCCCGAATCATAAAAAAACCAGGCTGGAGTTTGCCAAAACTTACCTAAAAAAGCCTAAAACGTTTTGGAAGAATGTTCTCTGGTCAGATGAGACAAAAGTAGAGCTTTTTGGGCAAAGGCATCAACATAGAGTCTACAGGAGAAAAAAAGAGGCATTCAAAGAAAAGAACACGGTTCCTACAGTCAAACATGGCGGAGGTTCCCTGATGTTTTGGGGTTGCTTTGCTGCCTCTGGCACTGGACTGCTTGACCGTGTGCATGGCATTATGAAGTCTGAAGACTACCAACAAATTTTGCAGCATAATGTAGGGCCCAGTGTGAGAAAGTTGGGTCTCCCTCAGAGGTCATGGGTCTTCCAGCAGGACAATGACCCAAAACACACTTCAAAAAGCACTAGAAAATGGTTTGAGAGAAAGCACTGGAGACTTCTAAGGTGGCCAGCAATGAGTCCACACCTGAATCCCATAGAACACCTGTGGAGAGATCTAAAAATGGCAGTTTGGAGAAGGCACCCTTCAAATATCAGGGACCTGGAGCAGTTTGCCAAAGAAGAATGGTCTAAAATTCCAGCAGAGCATTGTAAGAAACTCATTGATGGTTACCGGAAGCGGTTGGTCGCAGTTATTTTGGCTAAAGGTTGTGCAACCAAGTGTTAGGCTGAGGGTGCCAATACTTTTGTCTGGCCCATTTTTGGAGTTTTGTGTGAAATGATCAATGTTTTGCTTTTTGCTTCATTCTCTTTTGTGTTTTTTCATTTAAGACAAATTAAATGAAGATAATAAATACCAAATAATTTGTGTTTGCAATCATTTTCAGGAAGAAAATGAGTATTATCTGACAGAATAGCAGGGCTCAACTGAGCTCAACTATTGTATGCAACATTGTCAATGTGACGTAAGCGCGACAGTCAATAAAAGACATTAGGAGCAGCGGTGGAGTCTCACTGCTGGACCTGGGAGGGGGAGTAAAGTACAAGTTGTTTTATATTAAAAATGAACTGCAGCAAAGGGACAGGCGTTTTTCAGAACCCCTTTAACCTTTGCCTTAGGAGATGTAAAGTATAGGCAAGCCTTTCTGCTACCTGCAGAAAGTGACTAGTATGATACACAGAGCATGGTAGGTGGGCACATTTTTGGCATCGAGCCCCAGACCCCATAAGTTCCTTCTCTGGACCAGAGTACAAGGATAGTGCAGCACTCCAGAGTCCTGGTCATTGCAGTAATGTCGCTCTGCTGCTATGGGGAGTGATGTTATGTCTGATTGCACTAAAGGAGTTCACCTGACCAGGTATCACAGTCACACACTACACTTCACACTCCGGCTACCAGGGGGAGCAAAGGGCACTATGTATTAGGCCACTCCTCACACTGGTAAAACTGGGGGTTGGATAGGAAGTTAGTCAGAAAGCAGCCTGAGAGAGTTCTAGGGAGGACCTGTCAGGGGTGGGATCCTGGCAGGGACCTAGCGAAAAGGACAAATCGTTACGGAGCCGCGCCTGCACTACCTTGCAGCGGCATCTTAAGGAAGGACATGAAGCGAAGTATATTGTGGAGAAGTGAGAATCGAGATCACAGCAAAAAGGCGATAGAACCAGTAGGAGTCGTGCCTCGAAATCGGCAACATCCTACTGAGGCGCGTAGTCGGTGGCCAGAACGCCGAGGAAGTAACAGACTCCAAGCATTACTTCAAACAGCGGCAGGACAGTTAATTATAGGTTGGCTGTCTCACCTAAATCACCTAAGCAGACATAGGAGGCAATTGTGGGAGAGGTGCGTCTCTAGGGTCCCAGAATAACTCCAGGCCTACCTGTCATACGGGTGTGTCCTAACCATATCATCTGGGGGACGGAGAGAGAAAGAACAAATATGACAGTTGTGAGGACTATCCTGTGGTGCTCAGCAGGGAAGGACTACAACACACAGGCGCTAGTAGGTAGGCACTGATTTCCACCTGCAAAGGGAACTCTGGATGTGCCTTCGGACCGGCCGGTCTCAGCCAGCCCTGTTAGCAGTGCTCTGGATTGCGGATCCCGAAGTCTTCAGTAAAGGTAAAGAGACTGCAACCCTGTGTCCTCGTTATTAACTGCGCCTCACATCATCGCCACCTACACTACTGGGAAGCCCTGGGGAAACACTTCACCTGTGGGAAGGTATTCCATGTAGCTGCCATAACATCACCCCAGTGGACCCCCAAGCAGCGTCGGTCACCCTGACCGAATACCACAGGTGGCGTCACGAACACTTGACAAACTTTCATACCTTTTATTGGATGCCCCTTAGCAGGGTCACGGACCGTGTCTAGCCACCGTGACAACCCCAGGACCGAGACAGAGAGGCCCGGTACCGAGTACCCTGCGGCTCTGCATCTGGGGCCGCTCCAACTTGGCATCATGAACAGGATGTACTTAAGCCTGAAGAATCAGGTCATGTGTGCCTTAGAACTGTGTCAGAATTGCGCTTGAACTGTGATTTATTGCCAAGACTGTGTATTGCAATAGACCGCCAAGATTCCCGCCAAAACCGCTGCCATTACAGCGCCACGGGGAGCGCAGGAGAAGAAAAAGGGCGTGCCGGAATGGGAGGAGACTATCAAGGTGGCGCCAGAAGTGCTGACCGCCCCCTCCGATTACTGCTGCGGGAGGACGATCTGCCCCGAAGCAGAGGAGAACCGCCCCCTGATTTGCAACGGTGGGAACCAAGACAAGAAGGAGCTCCACCCCCAGAAAATGGAGGAACCGCATGTACGTGCCATCGCAGACCCCGGAGTGGGGATGACGACCATCGGTACCCGAACGACGAAGGAGTGTTCCTGGCCTGTCCCCGTCAGCCGGAGGTGGACCCGGACTCGAATCTGCCGCAGCTGGAGGGTCCGGACTTCTTGGAGCCACAGGCGGAGGAGCCGAGTCAGCCTATCCCGAGGGTGGAGCCAGCCGATGTGAAGCAATGGAGGTCGGAGCCGTCACCGAGGGCCGCATCGGGAGAACTGCGGTCCGAGCCGCAGCCGACTCCAGCGTCCTCATCAATGGAACCGATTGGCATCGGTGGAACCACATCAGACGGAGGTATGGAAAACGCCCCTGCTCTCCTGACAGATCCTGCTCCCGTGACCGCTCCCCATCCCGACAGTGACCGATTCCTTGCTCCTGAGCTGGTGGTTATAGCCCCCGGAACTATGGAGAAGCTGGTGCCTCCACTACTGACAACTATGGGGGAACCACTAGATGTAAGCTCAGAGGGGGTGATCTTTCGATGGGATACCCCAAGGATTGGGCCAGACGGGACCAGGCAGGATGTCCTCAGCATCACTGCGCTCACTTGAGAACAATATAAACAGTGCCTAATTTTACACTGGAAAGACCGAAAAGAGACAGAACAGAGTGACCCACCGAAAGTACAAGGACCAATGACAGAACGCAGTAACAGAAATATGGTAAAGCAGGGGACTGTGCTAGCCTTTCACCCGAAGCGGGGTTGGGGCTCTATACAGGAACCGGGACTACCAACGGAAGTCTTCTTTACTAGCTACAATGTGAAGACCCCGTTCCGCAATAGATGTGATAATCAGCTACTATATAGAGGGGACCAGGTGACCAACACCTGCCATCGGAGTGCGCAAGGGTAGTGTGCTCGGAACGTCCAACGATGCGAGCCGGCAGTGGCGCCACCTGCTGTCCTGAATACGACTAACCCTGATTTGACGAATTCCACCCCTATCACCACAGTGTGCATTATCGCCGCTACTGAACTTGCAACCAAAGCTGACATTCGGATCCAGACACCGGGTGACCTGGCCGCACCTGAGAGACGAACCTATGATACTGACACCGCATCAGGCAGGAACACAGAACCAAAGCTTCCACGGTCAGGAAGTGTTCACTACCGATTGATGTCTTGCAACCTACTATAGCAATAAACCTCGAAACCTCGAAAAATGTAAATAGTTAACTGTTTGTTTCCTGCTCTTTTGCTGCTTAAACCCGTTTAGGGTTAACTCTTAAAGGGATCCCTTAGTTTACCCGGGATCCCTATTGTTTCTAAAGTTATGTGGTTATCAAGAGACTACCGAATCATGGACGGTGAATGATTCATGAACTGGTCCTGTAAATAGTTTGCACCTTCTTAAAGGTTCTCTCTACTGGTTTTACAAAGAAAGAAAACTTTGCGAAGAAACTGTTCCTGATAACAACGTGAAAGTTTCTATGGTCTTAAAGTTTATGACAGACTTGTTGATTATTTGCACTACCTCAGAAAAGACTGATTTTTCCTCTTAAAGGGAATGTTTACTTGTTGCACTTTGATAATGTCTTAAATAGTTAAATAGCAATAATGTTTCCATAGCAGATAATATGTAGCCAGAAAGTTAGTAAGTGAACCCGTAGGGGTTAGTGAGTCCTCCTGAAAACCATAGAGAGATGGTTGATAGATCTCATGCTGTGAACCTAGAAGAAGAGATGCAGTAGGCCCAGACGAGTAGCTAGGCGGTCCTGCATATGTGAAGTCAAAGAAATAAAGAAAAACTTAAATTTGTACCATAGCGTTTTATAGTAAGCCTTTAGTGGGTTCAGCCTATACGCCCTTAAAGGAAAAGTTAAATTATTGTTCAAAAATTTGCACTTAGTAGAATACCCAGCTGGGTAATGGAAGTTGATTATAGTCAGTAAATTAGAATGTTATTTAAAATATTTAAACATGTTTCTGTTTGTAACGTTCAAGTGTCCTTACCTCCCATAAAGGGAAGCATTGTTATATTTACTTGTTCATAGCATTTCAAAATTTTGTATGTCTTTTACTAACATGTATTGTCGTTCTTCTTTTCCCAGTCCGGGAGTACTGGATTTAACCGGGGGGGGGGGGAGGGTGCAGCGCCCCAGAGTCCTGGTCATTGCAGGAATGTCGCTCTGCCGCTAAGGGGAGTGATGTTACGTCTGATTGCACTAAAGGAGTTCACTTGACCAGGTATCACAGTCACACACTACACTTCACAGTCCGGCCACCAGGGGGAGCAAAATGCTCTATGTATTAGGCTACTCCTCACACTTGGGTAAAACTGGGGGTTGGATAGGAAGTTAGTCAGAAAGCAGCCTGGGAGAGTTCCAGGGAGGACCTGTCAGGGGTGGGATCCTGGCAGGGACCTAGCGAAAAGGACAGATCGTTATGGAGCCGCGCCTGCAATACCTTGCGGCGGCATCTTAAGGAAGGACACGAAGCGAAGTATATTGTGGAGAAGTGAGAAACGAGATCACAGCAAAAAGGTGATAGAACCAGTAGGAGTCGTGCCTCGAGATCGGAAATATCCTACTGAGGCGCGTAGCCGGTAGCCGGAACGCCGAGGAAGTAACAGACTCCAAGCATTACTTCAAACAGCGGCAGGACAGTTAATTATAGGTTGGCTGTCTCACCTAAATCACCTAAGCAGACATAGGAGGCAATTGTGGGAGAGGGGCATCTCTAGGGTCCCAGAATAACTCCAGGCCTACCTGTCAAACGGGTGCGTCCTAGCCATATCATCTGGGGGACGGAGAGAGAAAGAACAAATACGACAGTTGTGAGGACAATCCCGAGGTGCTCAGCAGGGAAGGACTGCAACACACAGGCGCTAGTAGGTAGGCACTGATTTCCACCTGCAAAGGGAACTCTGGATGTGCCTTCGGACCGGCCGGTCCAGCCAGCCCTGTTAGCAGTGCTCTGGATTGCGGATCCTGAAGTCTTCAGTAAAGGTAAAGAGACTGCACCCTTTGTGTCCTCATTATTAACTGCGCCTCACATCATTACCATCTACACTACTGGGAAGCCCTGGAAGGTATTCAATCTAGCTGCCATAACATCACCCCAGTGGACCCCCAAGCAGCGTCGGTCACCCTGACCGAATACCACAGGTGGCGTCACGAACACTTGACAAACTTTCATCACCTTTCATTGGACGCCCCTTAGCAGGGTAACGGACCGGGTCTAGCCACCATGACAACCCCAGGACCGAGACAGGGAGGCCCGGTACCGAGTACCCCGCGGCCCTGCGTCTGGGGGCGCTCCAACAGCATGCCTTCTAAAGCACGTCCAATGCCAATTCAGGGGTGCATCCTCATCCCACAGCATGGATAATTGCACACATTGAACATCTTAAATAGGCACTGTAAGCGGTTTATACCTTGTGGGAATAAAAGGACTAGAAATAGGAAAAACCCAATGTGGCTAAACAAAGAAGTAAGACAGGCAATTAACAGTAAAAAGAAAGCATTTGCACTACTAAAGCAGGATGGCACCATTGAAGCTCTAAAAAACTATAAGGAGAAAAATACTTTATCTAAAAAACTAATTAAAGCTGCCAAAAAGGAAACAGAGAAGCACATTGCTAAGGAGAGTAAAACTAATCCCAAACTGTTCTTCAACTATATCAATAGTAAAAGAATAAAAACTGAAAATGTAGGCCCCTTAAAAAATAGTGAGGAAAGAATGGTTGTAGATGACGAGGAAAAAGCTAACATAATAAACACCTTCTTCTCCACGGTTTTCACGGCGGAAAATGAAATGCTAGGTGAAATCCCAAGAAACAATGAAAACCCTATATTAAGGGTCACCAATCTAACCCAAGAAGAGGTGCGAAACCGGCTAAATAAGATCAAAATAGATAAATCTCCGGGTCCGGATGGCATACACCCACGAGTACTAAGAGAACTAAGTAATGTAATAGATAAACCATTATTTCTTATTTTTAGGGACTCTATAGCGACTGGGTCTGTTCCGCAGGACTGGCGCATAGCAAATGTGGTGCCAATATTCAAAAAGGGCTCTAAAAGTGAACCTGGAAATTATAGGCCAGTAAGTCTAACCTCTATTGTTGGTAAAATATTTGAAGGGTTTCTGAGGGATGTTATTCTGGATTATCTCAATGAGAATAACTGTTTAACTCCATATCAGCATGGGTTTATGAGAAATCGCTCCTGTCAAACCAATCTAATCAGTTTTTATGAAGAGGTAAGCTATAGGCTGGACCACGGTGAGTCATTGGACGTGGTATATCTCGATTTTTCCAAAGCGTTTGATACCATTCCGCACAAGAGGTCTGGATACACATGATGAGAGCATTATACTGCCTCTGTACAAATCCCTAGTTAGACCACACATGGAGTACTGTGTCCAGTTTTGGGCACCGGTGCTCAGGAAGGATATAATGGAACTAGAGAGAGTACAAAGGAGGGCAACAAAATTAATAAAGGGGATGGGAGAACTACAATACCTAGATAGATTAGCGAAATTAGGATTATTTAGTCTAGAAAAAAGACGACTGAGGGGCGTTCTAATAACCATGTATAAGTATATAAGGGGACAATACAAATATCTTGCTGAGGATTTGTTTATACCAAGGAAGGTGACGGGCACAAGGGGGCATTCTTTGCGTCTGGAGGAGAGAAGGTTTTTACACCAACATAGAAGAGGATTCTTTACTGTTAGGGCAGTGAGAATCTGGAATTGCTTGCCTGAGGAGGTGGTGATGGCGAACTCAGTCGAGGGGTTCAAGAGAGGCCTGGATGTCTTCCTGGAGCAGAACAATATTGTATCATACAATTATTAGGTTCTGTAGAAGGACGTAAATCTGGGGATTTATTATGATGGAATATAGGCTGAACTGGATGGACAAATGTCTTTTTTCGGCCTTACTAACTATGTTACTATGTTACTATGTTACATATGAGATAAATCATAGTCATTCCCATTACTACAGTATAATAATATCTTTTTCCAAGTAAATGTACATACAAATGCGGGTCATTGTAATTATCATAAGTCTTTTTAGTAATCTAAACCACAGCAGTATTTTATTAAAATCTCGAGTTTTCAGCATTCCAGGGCAGTGATTAAGGGCCATCCATTAACAGGCTGACATATGGTTGTTTAAGACTGTTAGTTAAAATGGGAAGGTTGCTATTTTGTTGGAAGGCCACCCTGAATGTAATGAGTTCTCCGCTAGAGAAAAAATATGCAAAATAAAAACATCAATAAAGATGGTTAAATATACAATGACCCACCTGTACGTCTGTCCTGAAAGAGCAGACACATTCCAGGGATGTCTAAAATGCAGTTGTCTTGTTTCTTGCTGTCAATGTATAATCTGTGGACTGCAGAAAATACCAGTATGCTTATAATTAGTGATGAAAGCTATAAACGATGTACACTAATATGTCGATTAGATGTGAAGCACGGACTCCTTGCTACATCTACGTGGCTATTAATGTAAGTTGAGGAGCTTCAATCTTCAAAGATATGACGTGAAAATGGCAGGGTTAACCTGGGAACCAGGTGATTCTTTCTGAGGCTTGTGCTTTATCCCAGTAATCTGCTGTGAAGGTCCAGTATGAAGACAACTCGCTTTGGATCTGATCATGAAAACAAAGGTATGGACTGTATGATGTCTCACTTGGTGAAGGGGATCCTCAAAGCCCCGGTCCAGTAGAGCAGCATGAACAGGTGGCACTGGACAGATAGCGGGTTGTAGAGCAGATGTTGAGCCAACAAAGTGAAGACTGGTGTAGCGGAGAAGGATCAGAGATGACTGAGTAGTAGAGATGCAGAAAAAGACAAAAAAAAGATGATGAATTGATCAACAATCTGGAATCAATTGAGTTTTCAGTAGTGGTACAGTGCAGTAGAGCTGTCACAGCAATGTAACAGAGCAGAGAAGTGGTACTACAGCAACTACCTGAATACTCAGTTGGCATGCCACAGCCTTAACTAACTGGGAGAATGATGACCCATGTGAGCTTTGGGATGCCATGATGCAAAGGAGAGGAGACAAGGCTGGCTGATTAGCGTGGGTGGTGCAGAGTTTGGCACTGGAGATGACTGTTAAGGCTCACCAGGTGAAGTGGATCTTCTAAGCCTTAGGTCTAGGTGGGCACACGCACCCCGGGTGTTGATGAAGCAAGCAGAAAGGCACAAAGGGCAGCAAAGACTGTAAAGGCTAACCAAAAATCTCAGGATCAACAAGATCGATGAAGCCGAACCCAGCAGGGACGAATGCAAGCATGAGCACAAACAACACACCTAACATAGGACTGGCAGTCTTAATCCCAAGACACAGGTATGTATGTCAATTTGCCTTAAATAGGTCTAAGGAGATGATATCATAAATCACTATTTTGCAACCCACAAAACCCGATGTGGAGCACAACTGAGGGCAGCGGACACAGAGGAAGGAAGCAGAATGCTGGATACCCGAGCAGGTGTATAACACTGAGCAAGTAAGTGATTGATCCCAAATCTTAGATGTGAGGTAGACCTGAAAAGGAGAAATATAGCCACCATTTAATAAAATACTGTACTGCCTGACAGGATTACATGAATCGAACCTTTAATATGTTACCAGACATTCATGAAAAACATGATTTCCTTGAGGAAGGATGGAAGGATAGAATAAATCACTTATTGCTCTTATTGCTACACTGCCATTGTATTACTCTGGCATTGGAATTGCAACATTTTTCAGGGAAAATGAATTGCGTTCAGAGTTTTCGCCTGCACACTGAATTCTGTGAATTAGCGGAACAAGGAGGAAAAAAACACAGGTCATTCAGATTACATTGAAGTGTGTGGTTTTGTGGTCCATGTCCTGAGCTAAAATGAGAAGGTGAAGAGTTTAGTTTGAACCTCAGGAATGAATTAGAAAGCAAACATCACTAGGAAGGACAACATCAAAATATCACAATTCTCTACTAATAGGCGAATGTGCAAAGATAGGGCCAAAATCTCACGGAGGAAAATTAGAATAATTGAGTTATATATTTTTTTTCCTGAGCTGTATTGATTCAGTTTTTGGAATGGATAGAAATGAGCAAATCTGCCAAAATTTTAATTCAATTGATTGGCTCAAATTTGCCTTATTCTCTGGGACCTCTCGGCCAGCCCCAACAAAGTAGTAAATGTAGAGTAAAAAATAATATTCAAGCTAAGAGGAAACCTGTATTTTCATGGAAACATACATTCTCAGTTTAATATTACGGCTTATAAAGTACCTATATATACAGCGCCTTGAAAAACTATTCATACCCTGTGAACTTTTCCATATTTTTTCACGTTACACCCACAAGCTTAGGCTACTTTCACACTAGCGTCGGAATCTCCCCGTCGCAATGCGTCGGGCAGAGATTCCGACGCTAGCGTTTAACGCACTGCACAATGGAGGCAGCGGATGCATTTCTCCAGCGCATCCGCTGCCCCATTGTGAGGTGCGGGGAGGTGGGGGCGGAGTTCCGGCCGCGCATGGGCGGTCGGAAAAAGCGGTCCGTCAGGAGCAAAAAACGTTACATGTAGCGTTTTTTGCTCCCGACGGTCTGCCAAAGCACGACGCATCCGTCTCACGATGGATGCGACATGTGGCAATCCATCGCAATGCGTCGTCAATACAAGTCTATGGGGAAAAAAACGCATCCTGCAAGCACTTTTGCAGGATGCGTTTTTTCTGCAAAACGACGCATTGTGACGGATTGCAGTTAACGCTAGTGTGAAAGTAGCCTTAGATGTATTTTATTGGGATTTTATCTGATATATATCAACATAAAGTAGCAAGTATTTGTGAAGTGTAGAGGAAATGAATGATACATGATTTTCTAAATATTTTAAAAAAAAAGTCCCCTTTGTAGCAATTTTCAAGTCTTTTCAAAGATTCTTAATGGAATAGACGTTCGTACTGTGACATGAAGGGGCTTTGATCAAAACCATTCATTTTAGCTTTGTTTTCAGAGAGTCCTGTATTTCAGCTGTGGGTCTTTCTTTGTATCCCGAACAATTTTCCTGGCAGTTGTGGATGAAATTTTTGTTGGTCTACCAGACCGTGGTTTTGTTTTTACAGAGCCCCTGATTTTCCATTTGTTAATCGCAGTTTGAACGCTGCTGACTGGCATTATCAATTGCTTGGATATCTTGTTGTATCCCTTTCCTGCTTTATACAGTTCAACTACCTTTTCCCGTAGATCCATTGACAATTCTTTTGCTTTCCCCATGGCTCACAGTCCAGAAACGTGGAAATCTTGACAAAGAGCGCATGTTGCTTGAAACGCGTCAAAGGATGGCTGTACTCTCTTTTTCGTGAACACACAATTTTAATCTTTGCTTCATGTACCTTGGAAAATAAAATACACTTTTTTTGGACTTCATCTGTGAGCTGGATTTTTCTGCTTTCTTCATTACATGTTGCACACTGCCCAGGTGCTATCCGTGCTCCAGATGTGTGGAAATGCAGGTGGTGAGCTGGATTTTCATCTGTAATGCAGTGACATCATTGAGTCTCTGCAGTCACCTGAGTGGCGCCATCCAGTGGCGTCCGTCTGCAGTCAGAATGGAAGGCTGTGGCTTGATGGGGGTAAGTGATGGGGCACAGAACCCATAGCTCTGTGCTCTGTCTTAACTGTTAACAGTAGCAGCGTCGTAAGGTGTGGTGGACTATCATACTATAGCAGACAATGAGCGGCCCATCCGGCATTTGCCAAAATTGCCAGTTGGCCAGTCCAGCTCTGGACAGAAGGATGGAGAACAAGTAGGTGGGAAGGAACACTGAACTGTTTGGCCATGCCAAGGGTACACCAAACACAGGTGCTTGGTTTGAACAGTCATATTGTGTTGATAGAATCCCTTTATAACAAGGGAATTTGGGATGAGGTTAAAATTACTAAGACTGGCACTTCATATACCAATCTTAAAAAGAAGCTACTGGAAAAAGATGCACAAAACTTTTTAGGAAAGGGAGTGGTACTCCTCTTTGGGTGCATGTTTGTGCCATCAATGTGCCACAGGTTGAAATCTAAAATTTTAGTTATAATTGATACGAATCTCTGGCAACATAAAATTGAAAAAGCCCATTTTTTGAAAAAAAAACAAAACAAAACAGGTTTATGCCAAAATTTGAAGAAGCTGAATTAATTCCACCCTATAAGCCACATATTGAAGCTCTTTACCGAGATGTCTGTATTGCATTTACTGGTTGATATTATGGAAACAAATTATGGGACGAGCGATGAAGGGTATGTATTTGTGCCAGTTATCTTCTTTGGTCCAAGTTTTTTTTCCAACTATAAATAAATAGAGATAAATCTATATTTCTGTCAATGTCTTCCAATTTATGATATTTATTGCTAGAAATGATATGATGTTGCCAAGAACCTGATGCAAATCATTTCTGGTGTATATAACCATGGCAAAATGATAATAAGCAGCTTTTCTTCCAAAAAAATAATGCTCATATGTTCATCCTGTCCGGAAACATACTGAGATAATCTCAGATTTACATTAAGTGGCCTGTCGGTGCAAGTATTGTGAGATTCAATTTGGTTTTGTTTTATATAAAGCATTAAATACTATACACAAAATAAGAAGAATCAAAGAATCCCGTGAATCCTCGTTTCTCCTGGTGGGAATAATTTTTCTTGAGAATCTTTCTATCTCCTTTTATGCATGACCCTTTCTAATGCAGAAAAATTGTAAGATGTGAGCAGCTTGTATGGATACCGCAGCAACTAACGAAGGACGACACAAATAATATACAGTAACAAAAACAAGGTAAAGGCTCAATAAGCATGGTGGCTACAAAATAACATGATTACATGGCACGCCAGCTTGGGGTTCCAGTCTCTTTTAATGAAGCTACCCTATATAAACATTGCAGAATAAATGTAACAAAACAATTCTTACTGTCACAAACAGCTCAATCTATCATCTTTCTGGCTTTTCAAAAGACCTTTCACTGGATTTTTCAATTGTAAGTAGCTCCTGCAATTGCCGCTGCTCCATTGATTCTGGAACAGTGTTTCGTGTTCTGTTTCTTTTGTGTTCCTCAATTCCAAAGTAATGAACTTGACCCACAAACTAAAGATGCAAAGTTTGCCTTCAACCAACTTGGCATTGGTGCCCATAGAGACATTCTGTGATATATAACTAGTTGGTTTGAGAGAAAATTTTAATCTTTATTTCCATTGGGCATAACTGTGGAATAGAGGAAAAATAAAAACTGTTCCATATTCAGTGTGAATAGGAGGTAGTTAGTTTAAGTAAAAAAAAAATCCAATGAATGGTCCTCTTTAAAATGATTTCAGCCCAGGGCTTCGCTCCTTTCCACCAGACATTGATGAACTTACCCTCAATCATCACTTCTTACTCACTGCACAGTCTGTATTATCTGCTCTTCAGCCTCCATATCTGTTTACAAATTATTTGGGGTCCTGCCTTAACTTGGGCAAGGTTTTCTCCACCATGGAAACTATGTGGAAGGGAGATTCCCTCTCCTTCCACATTCATTCTCCAGCGACCATCTTCCCTGCACCACCTCTCCTGCCATTACGTGTGAAGATTGCCTCTTCCACCTGTGTCCTCTATTGCCTCCTTTCATGTCACCTCTGCTCTGTACAGCTCCATTATATGGGTCAATAAGGGAAGGAAGACTCTCTCCTTCCATGTAGTACCTCCTGCTCTCATCAGACCTGGTCAAAGCATGAGGTAGGTTCACTCTCCTCCTGCATGCTTGTGTTGTGATTAGTCACTCACCTTTATCTTTGGTTGTTCACTATGCCCTGATTGACAAGATGAGTGGCATCATATTCACTTTCTTCAATATTTTAAGGGCTTTTACTAGCTAGTTATGCCTTTTCAATAGGATAAAGGATAGCATACTGATCGGTGGTGGTCTAGTCATTGGGACCAAAGCAAACTCAAGGATGGGGTGCTAGAACCATAAACAGAAGTCTTTGTGGGTTCCTATCTTGATCGAATGCTTGACCCCGCTCCATTCACTGTCCATGGTCTATAGGACTGCCAGATAAAGTGGAGTATAGCACTATCCTATTTCCACCAAGAAGCCCTATCCAGCCCTATGATTAGGGGATAACTTGCAATTCTTTGAATACCCCTTTATATCTAGTGAATGCACCGTTTGGTCCTGGTACATGTGCATTACTCTTGCTGCTGTGGGCAACCAGAACACATAGGCCCCAATTGCTCATGCTTGTCTTGATGAGGGGAGGTGGTAGAGTCAGAAATAACTATTCCTTAAGAGGCAAAGGTCTCTTAGTGAATCACCTGCATCTGAAAAGTGGTGAGCGCCTCTGTGTGCCTCACCAGAAATTTTACTTCAGTTAGGGACTGGGGTATGATTTCTGGCATAAAACATGCTACAGCTCGTCATGAATTAGATGAGCTATGGTGTCACATCCCTGTTCTGCCCTGTCCTACCGCAGCTTCCATTTTGGTGGAGTTGGGTAATATTGGTATGAAATCTCCATCTCTTTGTGGAATACCCGATAGTCCCTATATACCATGCACTCCCCAAGGTTCATAAAAATATTTTCCGACCTCCTTTAAGACCTATGTTTGCTGGAATAGGAGTCTTGGGGAAAGGATTGGTTCCTGGGTAGATCACCACCTTCAACCACTTCTTTTTGATACACCGAGCTTTATAAAGGATACTAAATCTGTTGCGGGTATATTTGAGAATTTCAAATGGGAGGAAAATTACAGCTGGCTATCATGTGATGTAGTGGGGTTATACCCCTCAATACATATGATATTGCTTTATCTAGTCCATCATATCATTTAGATTTGTACAGCTCGTATTATACTGCAACCAAGGATTTTTTGTTGTCTGCTACTAATTTTTTATTGAATCATAATTACTGTATTTTCTGGCATATAAGACTACTTTTTAACCCTTGAAAATCTTCTCAAAAGACAAGTATCGTCTTATACGCCAGGTGTCGTCTTATAGGGCAGGTGCGGAGTAATCTGCGGTCGCCGCATATTGTGGGGGGAGCGACCCCAATGACGAGGTGAGGGGGCGCCTCACCGGGAAGGTGTAAGTGAAGCAGAGGCAGAGAAGGAGATAATAGGATACAAGGGCGAGCCAGATGAGTGAAATAGGAGTGTTTTTCTAGGCACAGCACCGCTCTCTCTCTTATTTGTATACCCCTGGCATCCCAGACGCTGACAGTTTGCTTCACTTACACCTTCCTGGTGAGGCGCTCCCTCACCTCGTAATCGGGACCACTCCCTCCTACTATATAATTCGACCGCAGATTGCTTCGCACCCACCCTATAAGACGACACCCGGCATATAAGACAACCCCTGACTGTTTGAGAAGATTTTATATTTTAACTGGAAAAGTTGGGGGTCGTCTTATACGCCCAGTCTTATATGCCGGAAAATACGGGTATTTTAATTTTGATATCAGATTCTTTTTGCAGAAGAGGGGCGCCAGTATGGGAGCAAACTTTTCCCCCATGTTGGCAAATTTAGTAATGGCAAAGTGGGAGGAAACATACCTTTATGATGATGAGAACCCATTTTCAAAGAACATAGCCTGGTATGGCAGATTTATAGACGATCTACTATTTGTTTGGAGAGGTACACAGCAGGAAGCCTTAGAGTTTGTTAATTACATTAACCAGAATTATTTTTATCTGAAATTTACATGTATATTCAATTCTTCAAAAATAAATTTTCTAGATTTAAATTTAATATTAGTGATGAGCGAATATACTCGTTACTTGAGTTTTCTCGAGCATGCTCGAGTATTTTTTAGTGCTTGGAGATCTAGTTTTTTTCGCCACAACTGAATGATTTACAGCTATTACCCAGCATAAGTACATGTGGGGATTACCTAGCAACCAGGCAACCCCCACATGTACTTATGCTGGCTAACAGATGTAAATCATTCAGCTGCGGCAAGAAAAACTAAATCTCCGAGCACTAAAAAATACTCGGAGGACCCCCGAGCAGGCTTGAGAAATCTCGATTATTGAGTATATTCGCTCATTACTATATATCTATCATAGAACAATCAAAGGTACAGATTACTCCTTATCGTAAACCCACTGCTAGCTATAGTATCTTGAGCAAAAAACAAGAAACATATACATAGGGTATACTTTATTAGTGACCATAGGAGAAACAACCCTTCAAAATATCTTTATTAAATATAGCTTTAACTATATTTAATAAAGATATTTTGAAGGGTTGTTTCTCCTATGGTCACTAGCTATAGTATCTTGGCAGCTGATTCATGCCACGCACAAGGGATAAAAAATAACATTCCTTATGGGGAGTTAATGCGTATTAAACGCAACAGTTCAGACCCAGAGTTTTTTTTCAATTGAGAGTAAGAAGGTATGTGACAGATTGAGGAACAGGGGATACCCTGAATGGACACTTAAAAAAGCCAGATCACGAATTAATGGCATAGATCGTAGTACTTTATTATCCAACTCTAAAAATAAAAATATAAATAAAAAAACCCTCGATTGCATTACATTTTCAACAGAATATATCCCCCTGTTCAAAGATATAATGAATATCATCAAAAAATATTTCCCCATTCTACATCAGGATGAAAATCTTACCCAGATAGTCAGTAATGACATAAGATTTGTAGCCAGAAAAGCCCCCGCGTTAGGGGTCTATACTATCACCTAGCTTACTTGAAGCGATGGCCGGGGGACCACCACGGTGCAGGAAGACTGCTGTACAGAAGATGAGGTGCAAGCAACAAAGGGTAGAATTATTGGAAGGCAAGTAATGAAGGGAATGAGGAAGATGCAAACAGGGGTATTCAATGGCAAAAGACAATATACAAGAGTAATAAACTTTATCTTTTCCATAAAATAGCACGGTGCTCCAAATATTAGAGACTCAAAATATGTCTAACAAGCAAATGTTAACAATAAACAAGTGATGATGCTACTCTACGTATAACCTCCCTGGCCTTTACTAAGCAGGCCACACGGCTCCCGTGTACTGACTATTGAAGCCTACACTAGGCCCTAACAGATGAACCAAACAGGAACAAACTCACGGTGATGTTGGAGAATCAGGTCCAGTCCCAGGGGGGCCCCCAGCAGTCTAATACGCTGGTGCGCATGGCTTTCTGTCAGCTCTGTGAAACGTGGTCTTCTCCTTGCTTCTGGATCCTAGGGATGCTCCAGGAAACTGTAAATCCCTTTCTCTGTATCTTCGTTGCTCTCTTGCAGCTATATCAGGACACAGTTCTTCTCTCTTTCAGCTATCAGCACAACAAGTCCTCTCTGCAGCAGCTTCAACTCACACACGCTGCTCCAGCTCCACACCTGCACTCTGCACCGACTAGTTCATTACACCGACTGTTGCAGGGGAGAAGCAGAACATTACATCATTCCAGACAAGGGGGTGCAGCCTCTTAAAGTGACAGCGTGTTCCTTACTGTCATTAACAGCACCACCCTCTAACTTATTTAGTAGCAATAAACAGAATCTGTATGGGGGGAAAATACCTGGTTAAATTTGGAAGGATTTTTCAAGTGTGGTGCACAACGCTGCACTGTGTGCCAATTTTGTGTCTAAAACTAGGAAATATCAATCATATAGCAATTTGAGGGAATACTATATTAAAGATTTTACACATTGTAATGACACATATGTGGTTTATCTTGTGGACTGGACCCTCTGTAAATTACAGTATGTAGGTTGCACTACTTGTCCATTAAAAACTAGAATAAGGAGACACCTTTTAGATGCGAATAATCCAGCGACTCTCAGGGTGGTTTCACATTTGCGGGTTTTTTTTTGCGTTTTTGCAGCAAAAAACGCAAAAAAAAGCATGCGTTTTTTCCCCCTATATTTAACATTAAAAACGCATGCGTTTTTTTGTATGCGTTTTGACGCGTTTTTGCAACACATGCGGTTTTTTTTCTGCATGCATTGTGTTGCAGAAATGCAACATGTAGTATTTTTAGCGGCTTTTTTTGACACAAAAAAACGCATGCTTTTTTTGCAGCAAAAAATGCATTGCTGTCTATGTAAACGCATGCGTTTTTAACCACATGCGTTTGCATGCGTTAAAAATGCATGCATTTAAAAAAAAAAAACAACACACTGATAAACCACCCCACACCATAAAATTGATAAAGGGATCCTACCCCTAACCCTAACCCTACCCCTAACCCTACCCCTACCCCTACCCCTAACCCTAACCCTACCCCTAACAATAATCCCTTTAAGGGTAGGGTTAGGGTTAGGGGTAGGGTTAGGGGTAGGGTTAGGGGTAGGGTTAGGGTTAGGATCCCTTTAAGGTTAGGGCTAAGGTTAGGGGTAGGGTTAGGGTTAGGATCCCTTTAGGGTTAGGGTTAGGGTTAGGATCCCTACCCCTAACCCTAACCCTAGCTCTTTCTGTTTATAGTGGGTTTTTTACTTTATTTTGATGATTGGCAGCTGTCACACATTTATCTGCATGCGTTTAAAAAACGCAAACGCATGAGAAAACGCATGTAAACGCGTCAAAACGCCGCATTTTTTTCACCACATGCAAAAACGCATGCGTCAAAAAAACGCAGCGTTTGCACGCGTTTACATGCGTTTTTTCACCATGCGTTTTTTAAAAAATGCATGCGTTTTGAAACGCAAGTGTGAAACCAGCCTCATCCCTTCTTTTGTATCTACACATTTTTTGCATGCACAAAAGGGTGATACCTCAGGATTTGTCTTTTGCGGTATAGAAAAAGTGCACAGACCATACAGGGGTGGAGATCACAGGAGGAAACTTTTAAATTAGGAGTCTTTCTGGATCTTAACCCTTGAAACTAGAGTACCACAAGGATTGAACCACAGGCAGGACTTTATCCTCCAGTATTAAATATCCAACATTTTATATATAGTCCATTCTCTTACATCTTTATTATTTATTATTATGTGTTTTTATATTTTGTTAATTTGTTATAATATTCACTTATCTCGTGTTTGGATTTTGTTTTTATTTCACTATTGGGCGTTAATACAGCGATATTGTGAGTCCCGGAATGACCAATTAATTCTAGTGAAATCAGCTGGGAGGCAGGCAGGAGGAGCTAAAAAAACTAGCTTAGTTGCCTAAGCCTTATGCCATGATTATTATTATTTATTGTTATAGCACCATTTATTCCATGGCGCTTTACACGTAAGGAGGGGTATACATAATAAAAAACAAGTCCAATAATCTTAAACAAGGCAAAACTGGTACAGGAGGAGAGAGGACCCTGCCCGCGAGGGCTCACAATCTACAAGGGATGGGTGAGGATACAGTAGGCGAGGGTAGAGCTGGTCATGCAGCGATTTGGTCGATTGGTGGCTACTGCAGGTTATAGGCTTGTCGGAAGAGGTAGGTCTTCAGGTTCTTTTTGAAGGTTTTGATGGTAGGTGAGAGTCTGATATGTTGGGGTAGAGAGTTCCAGAGTAGGGGTGATACGCAAGAGAAATCTTGTATACGATTGTGGGAAGAGGAGATAAGAGGGGAGTAGAGTAGGAGATCTTGTGAGGATCGGAGGTTGCGGGTAGGTAAGTACCTGGAGACAAGGTCACAGATGTATGGAGGAGACAGGTTGTGGATGGCTTTGTACGCCATGGTTAGGGTTTTGTACTGGAGTCTCTGAGCAATGGGGAGCCAGTGAATGGATTGACAGAGGGGAGAGGCCAGGGAATGGCGGGGGGACAGGTGGATTAGTCGGGCAGCAGAGTTTAGAAGAGATTGGAGGGGTGCGAGAGTGTTAGAGGGGAGGGCACAGAGCAAGAGGTTGCGGTAGTCAAGGTGAGAGATGATGAGGGCATGTACTAGGGTTTTTGCAGATTCTTGGTTGAGGAATGAACGGATGTGTGAAATATTTTTGACCATGTATCTTAGTAAGTAAAAAGCTGAGGGCACTCACCAGTTTTCAAAGGTCACTTCTTTATTAAAGGGAACCTGTCACCCCGTTTTTTCAGTAAGAGATAAAAATACCGTTAAATAGGGCCTGAGCTGTGCTTTACAATAGGGTATTATTTGTCCCCTGATTCCCTACCTATGCTGCCGAAATACCTTACAAAAGTGGCCTTTTTCGCCTGTCAATCAGGCTGGTCAGGTCAGATGGGCGTGGTCACAGCGCTGTTTCTCCCCCACATCTTGCTTATGTTCCCGTTGGTGGCGTAGTGCTTCTCGCATGTGCAAGTGCCGAATGCACTGCGCAGCTGTAGAAAAAGAGCGCGCTCGCCGCTATTCAGCGGTTTCTCGGTGGGCGTGGCCATCTTCCTTGCTTGCGCAAATGGAGTCTCCTGCTTCCCGGGGCTTCAGGAAAATGGCCGCGGGATGCCGGACATCGCAGCGGCCATTTTCCTGAAGCCGAGTTCGAATGGACTGAACCTTGTGGGACTCCGACAGATAGGGGGCGAGGTGAGGAGGTGGTGAGTGAGTGAGAGACGCTGAATGTTCGGTCAGTTAGGTATGATGAGATCCAGGATAGGGCCAAGTCTGTGATGCCAAGGGATGAGAGGGTCTGTAATAGTAGGGAATGGTCCACTGTGTCAAAGGCAGCCGACAGGTCCAGGAGGAGGAGGACAGATTAGTGATTAAGACTTGCATCAAAACGCGTTGGTAACGCTGCGTTTAACACTAGATTATGCATAGTGCTGTATTAGTCTAGTTCTCACAAATTTTGGGTGGTGTACCATATATGATGTTATTTTAATATGAACAAATAAATGCTGAATTTTTTATGAAATCCCTGTTTTCCCGCTGGAAATCTTCTGTTGCTTTCATACTTGACTGGCTGCTCAAACTTTTTCCGTGCGGGAAGGAATGAAGAGAAATCCACATCATGGGTGAGCTGACTAATTTTTTTATTTTTTCTCATTATTCCAAGAGCTGCAACATTTTTCACAACCTAGAGTTCCGCAAAAATAGTGCAACTTATTAAAGTGTTTTACCCCAGATTTCTGTCAAAAGCCCTCTGGTGAATAGGGTCCACAGAGTTTCTATAAGTTATACATATGGTAATTCCAAGAAAACAGAAAACTGTTCAGAAAATTTTTACTTTCTAATATTAAGAAAACGTTATGTGGTTGCTAAGCCCCACATGAAAGCCTTTGACAATTTTTGAAGCATAAGGCTTGATGAGCTTATAAGACAAAATGAAGGTAAAAGTTTTGAAATGAATGGTTTGTATCCTACTTAGTTTATAAAATTCTAGAAAAATCAATAAAACATACACACTTGTTAACTTAATTTTATTTTTTTTATTTTCTGAAATTACGTTTATTTTAGTGCCTGATTATCCTGAAATTATGTAGACTGCGCCAGAAATGTTTCCTTTGGCAAAAATGTTTCCCCTTCTGGGAAAATCCGAATAACTCTATTAAAAAGACTAGAATTACTTCAGCATTTTTTTCTAATATTAGTATGTAACCTGGAAATCATCTGTGAAATGATGTATTATTAAAATTGAATTGTTTTGATGATCCTTGTATTTTGGATCTGGGAGTGCCAGCATTCACACTTTCCAAATGCATAGTCCATGAAATCTTTTATTTCAGTTTGAAGAAGCAGAATATGACACCAAATAGCACTATATGCATGTGGCTAAAACACTGGTTAAGGCGCAGGAAACAAAAAGTCATTATAAATGGAACATTCTCTACATAGGATAAAATCAACAGTGTGGCCCACCAGGATCTTAACTGATCTGTACCAGGAGCAGTGTGGTCCACGAGGATCTGTACCAGGAACAATGTGGGCCATGATGATATGTACCAGGAGCAGTGTGGGTCATGAGGATCTGTATCAGGAGCAGTGTGGGCCTCGAGGGTCCATACCAGGAGCCATGTGGGCCACAAGGATCCATACCAGAAGCTGTGTGGGCCACAGAGATCTGTACCGGGAGCAGTGTGGACCTCAAGGATCTGTACCAGGAGCAGTGTAGTCCATGAGGATCTGTACCAGGAGCAGTGTGGGTCATGAGGATCTGTATCAGGAGCAGCGTGGGCCTTGAGGGTCCATACCAGGAGCCATGTGGGCCACAAGGATCCATACCAGAAGCTGTGTGGGCCTCAGAGATCTGTACTGGGAGCAGTGTGGACCTCTAGGATCTGTACCAGGAGCAGTGTAGTCCACAAGGATCTGTACCAGGAGCAGTGTGGGCCATGAGGATCTGTACCTGGAGCAGTGTGGGCCACAAGGATCTGTACTGGGAGCAGTGTGGACCTCTAGGATCTGTACCAGGAGCAGTGTGGGCCACGAGGATCTTTACCTGGAGCAGTGTGGGCCACAAGGATCTGTACTGGGAGCAGTGTGGACCTCTAGGATCTGTACCAGGAGCAGTGTGGGCCACGAGGATCTGTACCTGGAGCAGTGTGGGCCACAAGGATCTGTACTGGGAGCAGTGTGGGCCACAAGGATCTGTACTGGAAGCAGTGTGAGCCATGAGGATCTTTCCAAGGAGCAGTGTAGTCCACAAGGATCTGTACCAGGAGCAGTGTGGGCCATGAGGATATGTACCAGGAGCAATGTGGGTCATGAGGATCTGTATCAGGAGCAGTGTGGGCCTCGAGGGTCCATACCAGGAGCCATGTGGGCCACAAGGATCCATACCAGAAGCTGTGTGGGCCACAGAGATCTGTACCGGGAGCAGTGTGGACCTCAAGGATCTGTACCAGGAGCAGTGTAGTCCATGAGGATCTGTACCAGGAGCAGTGTGGGTCATGAGGATCTGTATCAGGAGCAGCGTGGGCCTTGAGGGTCCATACCAGGAGCCATGTGGGCCACAAGGATCCATACCAGAAGCTGTGTGGGCCTCAGAGATCTGTACTGGGAGCAGTGTGGACCTCTAGGATCTGTACCAGGAGCAGTGTAGTCCACAAGGATCTGTACCAGGAGCAGTGTGGGCCACGAGGATCTGTACCTGGAGCAGTGTGGGCCACAAGGATCTGTACTGGGAGCAGTGTGGACCTCTAGGATCTGTACCAGGAGCAGTGTGGGCCACGAGGATCTTTACCTGGAGCAGTGTGGGCCACAAGGATCTGTACTGGGAGCAGTGTGGACCTCTAGGATCTGTACCAGGAGCAGTGTGGGCCACGAGGATCTGTACCTGGAGCAGTGTGGGCCACAAGGATCTGTACTGGGAGCAGTGTGGGCCACAAGGATCTGTACTGGAAGCAGTGTGAGCCATGAGGATCTTTCCAAGGAGCAGTGTAGTCCACAAGGATCTGTACCAGGAGCAGTGTGGGCCACGAGGATCTATACCTGGAGCAGTGTGGGCCACAAGGATCTGTACTGGGAGCAGTGTGGGCCACAAGGATCTGTACTGGAAGCAGTGTGAGCCATGAGGATCTCTCCCAGGAGCAGTGTGGGCCACGAGGATCTATATCAGGAGAAGTGTGGCCCAAGAGAATCTCTACCAGGAGCAGTGTGGGCCATAAGGATTTGTACCAGGAGTAGTGTAGGCCACAAGGATCTATACCGGGAGCAGCGGTGGCCACAAGGATCTGTATTAGAAATCATATTTTTATAATCTCTTTATTAATGACCTTGTGGCTAGGATAGAGAGGAAAGTGTCAGTTTTTGCTGATGTCACAAAATTATGTAGGATAAAACTGAGCTCAACAGTATAATATTACCAAACGATCTGGATAAGTTGTCTGAATGGACATTCTCTGTAGAGTAATGCACTTAGGGTGGAGTAATCGTATTGCTGCTAATACATTGAATGGAAATATACTTGGGACTACAAAACAGGAGAAGAACTTGGATATTATGGTTACAAGTAAGTTGATCAGCAGTACTCAATGTCAGGCAGCAGCCGCAAAACCAAATAAGATTATAGAGTGTATAAAAAGAGAGATAAAATCCTGTAATCCCAAAGTTTTGTTGCTCCTCTATAAATAATTTGTAAGGCCACATCTAGAGTATGGAATCCAATTTTGACTCCTCATTTTAAAAAAGATAATGGAAAGCCAGAGTCAGTTTAAAGGTGGCAAATAGATTATTACATGGGATGGAAGGCCTCTCCTATGATGAGAGGTTAGAAAAGTTGGCCTTGTTTTGCTTAGAAAAAAAGAAACTTAAGAGGTGATCTCATTGCCATTTATATATACATATGATACCAATTCAATGGAGCAGCTCATGATTTATTTCATCCAAGGACCAAGAGACATTTCCTATGTGTGGAGGAAAGGCAATTTCGGCGGCTAAGCATCAAATGGCATATATTATTTCAGTATTTAAAAAGAAGCTGATTGTTTTACTTACAACAAATGGCATTGTGGGATATAAATAATCTAGTGATAGAGAATGTATAAATGGTAGAGAAAGGTGGAACTTGATGGAATATTTCCTAAAATAATAAACCTTTATTAATTGAACCCATGCATTGGTTCACACCAAAGAAACAAGACAAAGATATCCAAAACAAAAATACTGTGCTCAAAACACAAACACTAAGTTTAAAAATGGGGTATACTACGCATCCCTAGTGAGTACTGCACTCACACCTGTCTGGCTGTGGGGGTTGGCACCCTAGAGGGAAACATTGTGGCGCCCCCACTCCACGGTGGCTTTCTCTGGATGTCCTGATACACCCTATAGTAGCCACGGGATGCCCACTACCCACAACCTAGGACCCACTACAGGCTATACAAAGATGCTCCTACACTAAAGGAATACTAGATCCCCATACTTAAAAACAAGTCTAAAGAACACAGAAGGCAAACAAGCAGTAGCGTGCTATATATGGAGTCTTTCTGGGGCACAATCTCTCATAGATTCATTATATCCATTACAGCTGGTTATATCGATTATGACTGAACCAACTACAAGGCGTCACCCGGAGATGCATGAAAGTGTGACTATATACATATAGATATCATAGTCCAAGCACTTATCTCCATTCATGCACGGTTTGCCTCAGACCACAGCGCCTCTACGCGTTTCGCCCCATGCGGGCTCCTCAGGAGGCAAGATTCATTGATGCAATGTGTCCTGATGCGGTGTCATGGCTGCATCGCCCAGATATCTCACACTTTTTAAACCCCGCCGCCACAATAATGCCTAGCGGTATAGCCAGCCCCATACCTGCGTGTTTCCGGTGAGCCCGATCTCTCCCCGTCTCACCACGCATGCTCCTGCTGACCCGCAGATGCTCAACTGTCGCCAGTCCGGCGTCAGAGCTCCTGCGGTGATGTAGTTCCAGGTGTACGACCGCAGTGACTCGTAGTATTTCCGGGTCATTTCTCTTATGTGCTGACTGCGCATACTCGGGGCTCCCGACTCAAAGTATGGAGCGCATCTCCATGGAGCCCGCGCCTGCGCACACTTCCCGTTAGAACCTGCGCACGCGCACCGCTTATGTTAACATTAGAGCGGTAGCACAGTGCACCCTTCTTTTCTATCACATATTGGAGCCGGACCACCAGTACACAAGTCCCTATTCCTCCTTCCCCCATTTTAATGCATACTTGATGTCCAAGACACTCAGCCAAGACACACCGCCGTAATACATTAGCGCATGCGTATGGCCTTCACTTATCAGACATCCATTCTCTATATGGGGAAATCTCATATCCTCCACCCCATTTTGATCATATTTGTGACGTCATAATACATATCGTCACCCCTCTCAATAACTAGTAGGGGGCACTCCTTATGTCTACCTAATAGTATCCAATTTTTACCCTAATCCCGGGTGTATCCAAGATAAAGGATATAAGCCAAATTAGTATCTCAATTCGCAGACACGGTGTTTAAGGCTATCTGCAACCAAGTTATCAGTTTGGTTATACATCTCTGCTATTCTTGTGCATAACTTTACCTCTGCAAGCAAGTTACCAATTTTACTATACATCTCTACTATTCTTGTGGGTAATTGCACTTCTATAAGCAAGATTTTAGTTTGGCTATGTATACATCTCTGCTACTCTTGAGAGTAACTGCACTCCTTCAGCAAGATATCAATTGCCTACACATCTATGACATTTCTGTACTATCAGGACATCTGGTTCAGCTGCATCTATTGCGTCAGCTCCGCATTCCCATCTGCCATCTTGCATATTCTGCTGTATTTGTCTTTATAGATCGATGTGCTATTTGACAAGCACAGCTCCATGGCATCATTACCGGGGTTCATGCTTATTATTATCCAGGTCAACTACCTGTTAGGGTGTTACACCCAATGATAGTGCATGTAGTTTGTGGACCCACTGTGCCACAGGGCTTGACCTGCCTAGGAAGGATCATAGCTAAGCGGTTACCTGGTAATCACTGGAGCTGCTGATGGTTGAGACAGGCTGGGCGGCAGGTAGCCCCCAGGTACCACTCCTAGGCAGAACCTCCAACTGCAGCGGCTGGTTCACTGACACTGGACTAGGGCTCCATTCAGACTAATAAGTTCTGGTTTATCTACAGAACAGTTACTGACATGGATTTGGGCTACATTCAGACTGGGTGGATTTGGAGACTGGTTTTAGCAGACTGGGTACAAACAGACCAGGGTAGGAGGTTGCTTGGCTGCATCCTCCTGCAATGGAAAGGCTACATAGCCTGCTGACATCACTGCTGGTAAGGGAAGGAAAAGTCTGTTCTTATCCAAAATAGAGGTTTCTGAATGTGTCCCATATGATCACTAAAATGGACCATGAACATTGTTGAAATGTTTCCAAATTCATTTTTTTATGCAGTGTTTCCATTAGGTCACATCGTCTGAACAATATGAAGAAAGCCAAGCCCTGTCAGGCAGCAGTCATTCAGCAGTGAAGCCACGCAGAATTTTATAATAAGTAACCTTGGTGGCTTCTAGTAAAACATGGAATTGAGCCCCTCTCATCATGGGACCACCATGCTAGTGAATTAAAGGTAAGAAAAAGTTCAAAGATAATTTTGGTTTTCACTTGGTTCCATGTATTTTGCCCTTTCCCATGATCTCCGCATAACCTGTATTCAATTGTCCATTAAATATTTTCTTCATCTCCTCCACAGATAGTGATGACTATATAGAAAGTGGCCAATTTAGATAATGGGCCACTTAGCATCTGGCTTGATTTTTCTCCAGTAATTACACCAAGGAAGCTATATTGTCTGACATAAGACTGATTGGATTGCTGGGGATGAAATTTGCTGTGAAAATCTGCAGCAAATCCTCTTCAAATTTGTGTTTAATAATCTGCCACAATGCTCTAAGGTTTACAAAGTCTAAAATTTATGTGGCAACCTGGTTACACTGATACCAACCGAACATCAGTTAGAAATAACTACTAAAAATACAAAGGCGACTCCAATCATGAACATATGAAAAAGGAGAACTATGAGTCTGAAAAAGCCAAAAGAGGTAATCTTAAATAATTTTATTGAAAAATATAATCAAAAACACAGAAGATCATGTACCATATATGTGAAATCATGTGACAATACCGTGAGTACATAAAAAAGGACCAAAGATCACGGAACAGGGTACTGATAGATATACCAAATGCACAAAAGTGCAACTAATATGTCATCATTAGTGTTGAGCGATACCGTCCGATACTTGAAAGTATCGGTATCGGATAGTATCGGCCGATACCCGAAAAATATCGGATATCGCCGATACCGATATCCGATACCAATACAAGTCAATGGGACACCAAGTATCGGAAGGTATCCTGATGGTTCCCAGGGTCTGAAGGAGAGGAAACTCTCCTTCAGGCCCTGGGATCCATATTAATGTGTAAAATAAAGAATTAAAATATAAAATATTGATATATTCACCTCTCCGGCGGCCCCTGGACATCACGCTGGTAACCGGCAGGCTTCTTTGTTTAAAATGAGCGCCTTTAGGACCTGCGAATGACGTCGCGGCTTCTGATTGGTCGCGTGCCGCTCATGTGACTGCCACGCGACCAATCAGAAGCCGTGACGTCATTCGCAGGTCCTAAATTCCTAGAATTAGGAGTTTAATGAATGAGAATGACGTCGCGGCTTCTGATTGGTCGCGTGGCGGTCACATGAGCGGCACGCGACCAATCAGAAGCCAGCGTGATGTTTATTTTACACATCCCTATGGATCCGATACCGATACCCGATACCACAAAAGTATCGGATCTCGGTATCGGAATTCCGATACCGCAAGTATCGGCCGATACCCGATACTTGCGGTATCGGAATGCTCAACACTAGTCATCATTAATTGTATCTAACCAGAGACAGACTGTGGCGGTTCAGTTTATTTAAATGTTCATTACCGGTACTATTACCACATGTCTGTCTCTAGCTAAAGTGCGAATGCAAGTGCTATATAAGGTTTAATTACCCATAATAGTCGTATCAGGTCCTGTCCCGGTCCGAGGTGCTACCCCAACGTGCGTTTCGCGTCAAATGAATCCCGCTTCCTCAGGGGGCGTGGCCTAACAAGGATCTCCATCCGGTTTATATACAAGCCGCCGCCAATAAGGCGACGGCTGTGCAAAGTGACAGTGCGCTTGCGTGAACCGCATACCTGCGTCCCAACCCTCAAACCCATTCGGCAGGACGCAGTCACGTGAGCGGGTCGGCGCCACGCCCGCACCACGCAACTACGTCCGTCACTGAGCGAGGGACTAAGAGTCAGGATTTAAAGAGATAGGTGCCAGTGAAAAGTGCGAAAGTGCTGTAAGTATGGGATAAGGCAAACTTGCAGTAACCCGCAACATGCCGCATAACCAGCATGCTCCATGTCCCGTGCTCAGCAATGGGATCCAATCGATCCAATAGCCTAAAACTGAGAGCCAAACAGAACATGGAACCGCACGGTCCACACATGGAAGAACATTATTATGTGCCGAATAATCATTAATAAACGAAAAATATATAAAAAAAATATATTTTATAAAAATATATATAAAAACTAAGTGATAAAAGTGAGACGTGACGAATAGTGTTGAGCATTCCGATACCGCAAGTATCGGGTATCGGCCGATACTTGCGGTATCGGAATTCCGATACCGAGATCCGATACTTTTGTGGTATCGGGTATCGGTATCGGATACATAGAGATGTGTAAAATAAAGAATTAAAATAAAAAATATTGATATATTTACCTCTCCGGCGGCCCCTGGACTCAGCGCGGGTAACCGGCAGGCTTCGTTGTTCAAAATCAGCGCTTTTAGGACCTGAGAATCACGTCCGCGACCAATCACAAGCCGCTACGTCTTTGAAAGTCATTAACGCGCTCATTTTTAAAAATGAGCGCGTTAATAGCTTGCGGTGACGTCGCGGCTTGTGATTGGTCGCGTGGCCGCGACCAATCACAAGCCGCTACGTCTTTGAAAGTCATTAACGCGCTCATTTTTAAAAATGAGCGCGTTAATAGCTTGCGGTGACGTCGCGGCTTGTGATTGGTCGCGTGGCCGCGACAAATCACAAGCCGCTACGTCTTTGAAAGTCATTACCGCGCTCATTTTTAAAAAATGAGCGCGTTAAGGACCTGTGAATGACGTCACGGCTTGTGATTGGTCGCGTGGCGGTCACATGGGGGGCCCGCGACCAATCAGAAGCCGGGACGTGATTCTCAGGTCCTAAAAGCGCTGATTTTGAACAAAGAAGCCTGCCGGTTACCCGCGCTGAGTTCAGGGGCCGCCGGAGAGGTAAATATATCAATATTTTTTATTTTAAGTCTTTATTTTACACATCCCTATGGATCCCAGGGCCTGAAGGAGAGTTTCCTCTCCTTCAGACCCTGGGAACCATGAGAATACCTTCCGATACTTGATGTCCCATTGACTTGTATTGGTATCGGATATCGGTATCGGCGATATCCGATATTTTTCGGGTATCGGCCGATACTATCCGATACCGATACTTTTAAGTATCGGACGGTATCGCTCAACACTAGTGACGAATATAATGTGCAGACAACAAATATGGTAATAAGATCACTATATAAACACTATAAAATACATCAAATGTCCTGAACACCTGAATATCCGATAATACAGAGACAGCAAATAAAGATCATGGTAACTTATGTCTACATAATGCGGTGAATATATGGAAGAAATACATAACAAAAATATCAAATAACTAGAAATCGAATAACCCGCACACATCAGGATAATATGCGTACACTTATTGTAATATTTCAGTCCATAATATGTGACGATCTCCGTATTGTGACTTCTTGTGGTTCCTCCATAGAAAATGCACAGCTGAGTTCTTTATCACATATTCAGATGAATGTCCCCAATATCGGAAAACCAGGCGGACAGGACGAGATATCGACACTCTAGAACAAATCATTGCGAATAGAGAGACAAATTAAAACTGATGGCAATTGGCAGAGACAAGACACAGGAAATCCCCGACAGTATCTATAAAAAGGATGAAAAACCCTGGGTTTCATTGAGACCCATGGGAGTCATGGTGCCCAATAGAGTGATCCAGCGGCACTCTCGCTGTGCCAGAATGCGCTTTATATCACCTCCTCTTATACCACAATAAACATGGTCAATACCTCGTGCTTGAAATGATTTCGGTCTGCACCCATGATGCTGTCTAAAATGACGAGGTATCGTCTTCAGCAGCGTCCCGTCTGTCACATTTTTTGCGGCCAAAATGTCGCGTACATGTTCCCGTATACGGGTGTCCAAACGACGAGATGTTAACCCTACATAAACCTTAGGACAACCACATACTGCGTAGTAAACTACTTGGGTCGTGTTACAAGTTATATGATGGTTAATGTTATAGGTTTTATTTCCATCAGCTGAATCGAAAGTCATGGTTCGACAGATGTTTGGGCATGTAATGCAATTTCCACATGGAAAACAACCATTGGATGGTCCACCAGAACCAAAATTGTATTTAGTAATTTTGGGGGCATAATGACTAGAGACTAGCAAATCTCCCAGATTTTTGCTCCTCCTAGAAGTCATTGCGGGGTAGTTGGTAAGACATTTAGAAAGCGTAGAGTCACTCATGAGGATACCCCAATGTTTTTGGAGACAACTCCTCATTGTAGACCACTCACCATTGAAAGTTGAAATAAAACGTATAACATCCTGTTGTTCACCCTTTTTTTGATTACTGCCACTAGAGCATAATAATTCGTTACGTGGTGCGTGTTTAGCTCTCATATATCCCTTTCTGATACATCTATTGCTATATCCCCTTGTTTGAAATCTGACTCTAAGGTCAGCTGCCTGTGCTTCAAATTTAGTATCAGAGGAGCATATCCGCTTCATTCTAAGGTGCTGCCCAACAGGGATGGCCTTGATGGTACTATATGGATGACCCGAGTCTGCATGCAACAGCGAGTTGACAGAGGTGGATTTCCTGAAGACATCAGTCTGCAAATACAGATTGTCGTCAACCTCAATCTTGATGTCCAGGAAATCCACCCCAGTCCTACTCGTCTGATGCGTAAGCTTGATATTATACACATTGTTGTTAAGTTGCTGCATGAACCCATGCAGAGCATCATCGGGTCCCTGCCATATGATGAACAGGTCATCAATGTAACGCAGCCAGCACTGCACATGGTCCGCGGCCTGCGGCCCCCCTCCAACAAATATCTCCCTCTCCCAGTATCCCAGGAAGAGATTGGCGAAGGAAGGCGCACAGGCCGCGCCCATTGCAGTGCCGCGCTGCTGCAATTAAAAAACATCCTTAAAGACAAAAAAGTTTCTTGTCAAAATAAAAGTTAGAAGTTCCATGACCAGTTCACATATGGCACCATCCCAATTGCTGGCATCCAAGAAGAAGCGGACCGCCTCTAGTCCTTGCTTATGGCCTATGCAGGTGTACAACGACTGCACATCGGCAGTGACTAAACACATGTTGTCCTCAAGTTGAATCCCATCGATCCGGTGAAGGACGTCCGACGTGTCCCTGACATAAGAGGGGAGCGACTCCACAAGTGGTTTAAGATAATAATCAATGAATTTACATATAGGGTCCCTCAGCCCCCCCATGCCAGAGACTATCGGACGGCCCGGCGGATCGATGGGATTTTTATGAATTTTGGGGATAAAATAAAGGGTAGGAACTCTGGGGAATTTAGTAAGTAACCCATCCAACACATTCTGGTTACACTGATGCAGAATTTTTTTATTTACTTTGCCTTTTGAGAAACCTAGTTAGATATCGTATAAAGAAATTTAGGAAACTTAACTGGAACCCAATGATTTGTTATAGATTACTAAACCACAGACCACCTGGAAATGCATTTTCGTATTATTAACATGTGTAGCGTTTCCCTTACTTCAGGTCTTGGGGGACACTTGCTTTGCATGGGAATAACGCATACAGGCATGATTTTCCACAAAAACTGTCTATTCCGGTTTATTAAACGTCATAAACCATAACACAAACAGTTCATCATTTATATCAACGGAACACATTAACCACCGATAGTCTGTTCCAATGGCAGATCCGTGTCTGCCCGTAACCCCTTGTTACCTGGAGTTACCTTACAGGAGCTCCGGCTCCACACACTGACTCCTGCCAGTGCTGGTTTACAGGAAAACTGCCTCACTGGGATCACCGTCCTTGTGACCAGGGCACCTCGGATAGTCCAGACCCATAGTAGGAACTGTAGCTTCCCCAACACAGAAACCGTCTCAGGCTCTGTAGATGCAGCCTTTCCATGTGCTTCCAGGAAGAACAGTCACAGGCACTTCCAACACACAGGCCATCAGTCCATGATCTTACCAAGTGCTTACAGGACTCCAGTCCATCCGCAGACAATCCAACACTCTGACCATTCCAGGACTCACACTCTTACCAGGTGCTTGCAGGACTCCAGCCCATCCCAGGACAATCCAACAACCTCGAGCATTCAGTCCATAGCCTCAGCAATGCTTCCAGGACTCCAGCCCACTTCAGGACAATCCAACACTCTGGCTATTGCAGGACTCATGGATCTCAGTGCTTCCAGGACTCCAGCCCATACAGGACAATCCAACACTGACCGTTTATCAGGTCCACGGTCTCAGTGCTTGCAGGACTTCTCCAATACCAGGAGACGGATCCATACACAGGAACCACACAGGAACCACACAGGAACATGTGACCCACACCCTGGTCACATTACATACCTGTAACCACTCCCCTGGGTGGGAGTGTGGGTGTGTGTGGCTAGTCTGATCCTCCCATCTCTCATAACTAGCCCTGCCAATCTCCCATTAAAACTACACAATTACTTGTGGGATTACAGGTCCCAGAACACCAATCAAACTTCAGACTGACAGCGCAGAGTGTCCTCCTCTGCAACACACACACCGGCCATTTACACTCCTGCCCGACTTTGTCTCATCACATTTATGCCTCAAAGCGCATCTTGAAGTGCACACACAGCGCCCCCTGGCTGTAACGTGGGTCACTGCACCACACATGTCATGACATTTCTCTGGAAAAAATGCTGTGAGTGACTCCACCTTTTGGGAAATGAAGAAGAATAGGTAATGTAAGTACTGTATATGAGAAAGTACTTTTTTTTTTAATTGCCCATTCCATACAACCTTGATCAGATGATTGCTTTATTACCAAACTTTCCATTTCCCCTAGAACTTCTGGTAGGCACCAGGAAAAAAGGAAGACCTCCTGGACTTCCAGAAAAGTGGACACATCTCTGAGGCACTGAAAAATACTCCCAAAAAGCAGATTAACCACAACCTTTTTGCATTGCTGGGACACCAAACCTCAACACCAGAGGCATATTCAGGGATAGAACAGAGCATGAATGGGAAATGACTAGTGCTCGTCACTACTCATTAATCGCTCAAGAATCAGTGTGCTCAGGATGTTCGTTATTTGGTGAGTATACAGTGGGGCAAAAAAGTATTTAGTCAGTCAGCAATAGTGCAAGTTCCACCACTTAAAAAGATGAGAGGCGTCTGTAATTTACATCATAGGTAGACCTCAACTATGGGAGACAAACAGAGAAAAATAAATCCAGAAAATCACATTGTCTGTTTTTTTAACAATTTATTTGCATATTATGGTGGAAAATAAGTATTTGGTCAGAAACAAAATTTCATCTCAATACTTTGTAATATATCCTTTGTTGGCAATGACAGAGGTCAAACGTTTTCTGTAAGTCTTCACAAGGTTGCCACACACTGTTGTTGGTATGTTGGCCCATTCCTCCATGCAGATCTCCTCTAGAGCAGTGATGTTTTTGGCTTTTCGCTTGGCAACACGGACTTTCAACTCCCTCCAAACGTTTTCTATAGGGTTGAGATCTGGAGACTGGCTAGGCCACTCCAGGACCTTGAAATGCTTCTTATGAAGCCACTCCTTCGTTGCCCTGGCGGTGTGCTTTGGATCATTGTCATGTTGAAAGACCCAGCCACGTTTCATCTTCAATGCCCTTGCTGATGGAAGGAGGTTTGCACTCAAAATCTCACGATACATGGCCCCATTCATTCTTTCATGTACCCGGATCAGTCGTCCTGGCCCCTTTGCAGAGAAACAGCCCCAAAGCATGATGTTTCCACCACCATGCTTTACAGTAGGTATAGTGTTTGATGGATGCAACTCAGTATTCTTTTTCCTCCAAACACGATAAGTTGTGTTTCTACCAAACAGTTCCAGTTTGGTTTCATCAGACCATAGGACATTCTCCCAAAACTCCTCTGGATCATCCAAATGCTCTCTAGCAAACTTCAGATGGGCCCGGACATGTACTGGCTTAAGCAGTGGGACACGTCTGGCACTGCAGGATCTGAGTCCATGGTGGCATAGTGTGTTACTTATGGTAGGCCTTGTTACATTGGTCCCAGCTCTCTGCAGTTCATTCACTAGGTCCCCCCGCGTGGTTCTGGGATTTTTGCTCACCGTTCTTGTGATCATTCTGACCCCACGGGGTGGGATTTTGCGTGGAGCCCCAGATCGAGGGAGATAATCAGTGGTCTTGTATGTCTTCCATTTTCTAATTATTGCTCCCACTGTTGATTTCTTCACTCCAAGCTGGTTGGCTATTGCAGATTCAGTCTTCCCAGCCTGGTGCAGGGCTACAATTTTGTTTCTGGTGTCCTTTGACAGCTCTTTGGTCTTCACCATAGTGGAGTTTGGAGTCAGACTGTTTGAGGGTGTGCACAGGTGTCTTTTTATACTGATAACAAGTTTAAACAGGTGCCATTACTACAGGTAATGAGTGGAGGAAAGAGGAGACTCTTAAAGAAGAAGTTACAGGTCTGTGAGAGCCAGAAATCTTGATTGTTTGTTTCTGACCAAATACTTATTTTCCACCATAATATGCAAATAAATTGTTAAAAAAACAGACAATGTGATTTTCTGGATTTTTTTTCTCAGTTTGTCTCCCATAGTTGAGGTCTACCTATGATGTAAATTACAGACGCCTCTCATCTTTTTAAGTGGTGGAACTTGCACTATTGCTAACTGACTAAATACTTTTTTGCCCCACTGTATTTTTAATGTTCAAGTGGGAGCTCGTGTCCCCACCTCGCATGATTGATGCTTTTTAGACAGCCAATAAACATGTAGGAATTGACTACTAGTCACTGTAACACCGTTGTCACCTTGATTACTGTGACTAGATGGCCACATAGAGTCATGAAGTCTTTAAAAGACCCATGATGCTATGCTTGTCACATTGTACCCCGGAAACAAGCAGAGCAGGGTGAGGTGCTGTGAAAGAGGGACAAAATTGCAGCTACCTATTAGCTAGACATTCAGCCACAATTATATTTCTCTGACGCGCAGAAAAGGAACTGAGTGGCACTCGATGTGTTAATCTTCACAGGCAGTAACAGTATAGGAGAAGTCTCGGCATAAACTTCAAGCCACCAGTCTATGTGTTTGCAGATGCCGGGTGGTGCTTAGCATATAAAGCAGACAGACTTTCCAACTTGTTAAATAACAAAAGATGCAGCACTCACCAGATTCTTGCTGAAGATAGTGTCCTTTATTCGCTTAAAGCGATGTGAGACATTATGCGGAGAGGCGGCAGGAAAGAGGATTAGGTGCGGGGGGGAGAGGAGAAGGACTACGTCCGTTTCACGCAAAATGCGCTTCCACGGGTCCAGGGTCCTCACACTGGTAAAACTAGGGGCTGGGGAGGAAGTTAGTCAGAAGCTGACTGGGTTGGAACCAGGCAACATCCCATGGCAGGGGGTGTTGCAGGGAGAAGGCACAGGGGAGTCCCTGTCAGGCGTGGGAAACTGGCGGGTGCCTAGCGAACAGAACAGAACGTAACGGAACCGCGCCTGCACACCTTGCGGCGGTATCCTAAGGAAGAGACAAGAGGGGAAGAATATTGTGGAACAGTGTAAACGAGATCAGCACAAAGGAGAGCCAGTAAGAGTCGTGCCGAGAGAGGAAGGCAACATCTTACTGAGGCGCGTAGTCGGTGGCCGGATCACCGTAGGAGTAACTGACTTCAGGCCTTACTTCAAATTCCGCTGGACAGTTGATTATAGGTTGGCTGTCTACCTTTTACACCTACAAAGACATAGGGGGCAACATTGGGAGAGGGGCGTCTCTAGGGTCCCGGAAGACCTCCAAGCCTTCCCATCAAACGGGTGGCGTCCTAGCCATACTTTATCTGGGGGACGTTAGAAACTAGCAACATCTGGAACCAAAGAACGAGAGAGAGAGAGAGCTGTAGAGAACGAACGAAAGAGAACAGCAGTTGTGAGGACTATTCTGAATGCTCAGCAGGGTAGGACTACAACACACAGGCGCTATTGGTAGGCAACGATTTCCATCTGCGGGGGAATCTCTGGATGTGCCCATCGGACCGGCCGGTCTATGATAGCCCGGTTGAACGTGCTCTGGACTGAGTGTACTGAAGCCTTCAGTAAAAGGTAAAGAGACTGCAACCCTGTGTCCTCGTTATTGCCTGCACCTCACACCATCATCATCTACCTTACTGGGAAGCCCTGGGGACATACTTCACCTGTGGGAAGGTATACCATCCAGCTGCCATTCCATCACCCCAGTGGACCCCACAGCAGCGTCGGTCGCCCTGACCGAACACCACAGGTGGCGTCACGAACTACTGACAGACTGTACTACTATTTTCATTGGACGCCCCTTAGCAGGGTCACGACCGGGTCCAGCCACCGTGACAACCGCAGAATTGAAGGAGAAGGGACCGGTACCGAGTGACTTGTGGCCCTGTGTCTGGGGGCGCTCCATACAGTGGGGCAAAAAAGTATTTAGTCAGTCAGCAATAGTGCAAGTTCCACCACTTAAAAAGATGAGAGGCGTCTGTAATTTACATCATAGGTAGACCTCATCTATGGGAGACAAACTGAGAAAAAAAAATCCAGAAAATCACATTGTCTGTTTTTTTTATCATTTTTTTTGCATATTATGGTGGAAAATAAGTATTTGGTCAGAAACAAACAATCAAGATTTCTGGCTCTCACAGACCTGCAACTTCTTCTTTAAGAGTCTCCTCTTTCCTCCACTCATTACCTGTAGTAATGGCACCTGTTTAAACTTGTTATCAGTATAAAAAGACACCTGTGCACACCCTCAAACAGTCTGACTCCAAACTCCACTATGGTGAAGACCAAAGAGCTGTCAAAGGACACCAGAAACAAAATTGTAGCCCTGCACCAGGCTGGGAAGACTGAATCTGCAATAGCCAACCAGCTTGGAGTGAAGAAATCAACAGTGGGAGCAATAATTAGAAAATGGAAGACATACAAGGCCACTGATAATCTCCCTCGATCTGGGGCTCCACGCAAAATCCCACCCCGTGGGGTCAGAATGATCACAAGAACGGTGAGCAAAAATCCCAGAACCACGCGGGGGGACCTAGTGAATGAACTGCAGAGAGCTGGGACCAATGTAACAAGGCCTACCATAAGTAACACACTACGCCACCATGGACTCAGATCCTGCAGTGCCAGACGTGTCCCACTGCTTAAGCCAGTACATGTCCGGGCCCGTCTGAAGTTTGCTAGAGAGCATTTGGATGATCCAGAGGAGTTTTGGGAGAATGTCCTATGGTCTGATGAAACCAAACTGGAACTGTTTGGTAGAAACACAACTTGTCGTGTTTGGAGGAAAAAGAATACTGAGTTGCATCCATCAAACACCATACCTACTGTAAAGCATGGTGGTGGAAACATCATGCTTTGGGGCTGTTTCTCTGCAAAGGGGCCAGGACGACTGATCCGGGTATATGAAAGAATGAATGGGGCCATGTATCGTGAGATTTTGAGTGCAAACCTCCTTCCATCAGCAAGGGCATTGAAGATGAAACGTGGCTGGGTCTTTCAACATGACAATGATCCAAAGCACACCGCCAGGGCAACGAAGGAGTGGCTTCGTAAGAAGCATTTCAAGGTCCTGGAGTGGCCTAGCCAGTCTCCAGATCTCAACCCTATAGAAAACCTTTGGAGGGAGTTGAAAGTCCGTGTTGCCAAGCGAAAAGCCAAAAACATCACTGCTCTAGAGGAGATCAGCATGGAGGAATGGGCCAACATACCAACAACAGTGTGTGGCAACCTTGTGAAGACTTAAGGTACCTTCACACATAACGATATTGTTAACGATATCGTTGCTATTTGTGACGTAGCAACGATATCGTTAATGAAATCGTTATGTGCCCCTGCTGGGAGATCGTTGGTCGCTGAATAAAGTCCAGAACTTTATTTCGTTGCTGGACTCCTGCTGACATCGCTGGATCGGCGTGTGTGACACCGATCCAGCGATGTCTTCACTGGTAACCAGGGTAAACATCGGGTAACTAAGCGCAGGGCCGCGCTTAGTAACCCGATGTTTACCCTGGTTACCATGCTAAAAGTGAAAAAAAACAAACACTAGATACTTACCTACAGCCGTCTGTCCTCCAGCGCTGTGCTCTGCACTCCTCCTGTACTGTCTGTGAGCCGGAAAGCAGAGCGGTGACGTCACCGCTCTGCTTTCCGGCTCACAGACAGTACAGGAGGAGAGCAGAGAAGCAGAGCGCAGCGCTGGAGGACAGACGGCTGTAGGTAAGTATCTAGTGTTTGGTTTTTTTTACTTTTAGCATGGTAACCAGGGTAAACATCGGGTAACTAAGCGCAGGGCCGCGCTTAGTTACCCGATGTTTACCCTGGTTACCGGCATCGTTAGTCGCTGGAGAGCTGTCTGTGTGACAGCTCTCCAGCGACCAAACAGCGACGCTGCAGCGATCCGGATCGTTGTCGGTATCGCTGCAGCGTCGCTTAATGTGAAGGGGCCTTTACAGAAAACGTTTGACCTCTGTCATTGCCAACAAAGGATATATTACAAAGTATTGAGATGAAATTTTGTTTCTGACGAAATACTTATTTTCCACCATAATATGCAAATAAAATGTTAAAAAAACAGACAATGTGATTTTCTGGATTTTTTTTTCTCAGTTTGTCTCCCATACTTGAGGTCTACCTATGATGTAAATTACAGACGCCTCTCATCTTTTTAAGTGGTGGAACTCGCACTATTGCTGACTGACTAAATACTTTTTTGCCCCACTGTATGTCCATTTGAAGTCACATTATAATACTGCAATCTTTTCAGCAGTAACATTTGATATGGCATTCATAGTGCTAGAGTTGAGCCCCAAAACACACACAAAAAAACTATGGTTGCAAATGGCATTGCTATATTGATAATGCAGTCTTACACGTCAATCTATAATGGGCAAATTTTGCCGGCATTGTAATACTGACTGCAACGTTTTCTCAACAGGGATATATCATACCTAATTGAAAATGGGCAAGGCATGTGCTAAGGGATGGGGAAGTGGACGTGATACTGATGGTGAGCGCGGAGGCCGAGGCCGTGGGCAAGGTGAAACTGTGCCTGCTGCGGAAGCACAACAAACACACACATCATGTCGATCTAACTTCCTGTCCCACTTTGTAGTGGGGCACGGAACACCACTCTTGAAGCCAGACCAGTGTCAAAAGGTTGTTGGATGGTTAGCAGATAATGCTTCCAGTCACTTTGCCAGCACCACTGTGTCTACCACACAGTCCAGTCTCAGTAGCCATGATTTTGGACCACCCAGATGCTCCTTCCTCCCACAAGTGCCCGGAGACAAGTGATCACCCACTTCAACACTCTGAAGAGTTTATAGATTAAGGCCTCTCGCCCTGCCTGTTTAAGCGGGACATGATGAGATCGTGTATAGCGATGCTCAAATATTTGAGCAGCTGCATTCGCAAGAAGGTGATGGTGGAAAAATGCAATTACAAGAGGTGGATGATGATGATCGGACACAATTACCAACAAGTGGTGTGTTATGTCAGCAAGTCAGGAGAAGGATGAGGGTGCGGAAGTGGAAGACAATTTGGTGGACGATGAAGTCACTGACTAAACCTGGGAGGGTGACATGCAGAGTAAGAGAAGCAGAGCACAAGGGGAGGGATCTGCAGCTTCACAGCAGGCAGGAAGAGGCAGTGGGGTGTTCAGAGACACAAGATGGGCAACTGTTCCCAAGAATATCAATGCAGGTGAAGTTGCAAAGCCAAGGTTTAGAACAGTGTTCATGAGTCTGGCAATTTTCCGAAAGACAGTCAGTTTAACCCAAAAAAGGACATTTGCAACTTCTGCTATGCCAACATCAGCAGGGGCAGCACAACTATTAGCCTGACCACGACCAGCATGCTCTGTCACATGCAATCAAAGCAACCAACTACCTTTGTTGAAAGCCAGGGTCCAGAAACAGTGTATGCAGGTGACACCACTGCCATTTTCACTGTTCTACGGGCGCACCAATCCCCTGTCCATGACACAGGCGTAGATGCTTCCTACCCTGCAGCTGTTGTTGCACACCTGCAACCACCATCAGAAACCACATCCACTTCCTTGTCATAGCACACCTTTCAGTCCCTACCCCAGTCCTTGGAACGCAAGCATAAATACATAGCCACCTATCCACAGAGTACAATGCCAGATTGCTTGACCTGTGAATTTTTCCATTTAGACTTGTAGAAACAGAAATTTTCTGCAAGCTCGGTCTGCAGCCGCCACTCTTTCTCCTGGTGTACCTTCCCCACCATTGCACAAGCATGTGTTCCATAACATCTGCCATGCGCTGAAAAACGCTGTGACTGGGAAGGTCCTCTTAACCATGGACACCTAGACAAGTGCTCTACATTTGCCTAATGGCACACTGGGTGAACATTGTGGAAGTCAGGACCCAGTCAGACCCTGGGACGGAAAACGTGCTGCCGATACCGAGGATTAAGGGACCTAGTTCAGTCTGGTTTCCCCCACCTTCTACATCAGTCCGTGTAGCTACTACTCACCTTTAATCTCACAAACGTCAAAATCAGTAGCAAGCTGGAAGCACTACAGCACTGCCCTGGCCAAGCTCTGCTGTAGCTAATCTGCTTAGGTGACAAACAGCACACAGCCGTGTAGTTGTTGAAAGGTCTAATAGACCAGACTGATCTGTGACTATTGCCCCTGAACCTATAACCAGGCATGGTCATGTCTGACAATGGCCATAACCTCGTGGCAACCTCACAAATGTACCATGCCTAGCCAATGTGCTCAACTTAGTGGTTCAGTGGTTTCTCAAAACCTACCAAAATCTGCCTGAGCTACTTGTGAAAGTATCCCGAATGTGTGCCATTTCCGCAAGTCGGCTACAGCTGCTGCCGCCCTCACAGGGCTGCAGCAGCGTTTACAACTTCCAGTTCACCGACTGGTTTACAATGAAACCATGTGTTTGAACTCCATGTTACATAATCTGGCAAGGCTTTGTGACCAGCAGAGGCTAGTAGTTGAATACCAGCTACACCATGCTTGTTGGTATTCTGGTGAGCCTCCACACTTAAGAACTGATGAGTGGGTATGGATGTCTGACATCTGTGTGCTTCTCCAAAACATTTAGGACTCGGCCAAGATGGTGAACAGCGATAATGCCATAATCCGTGTCACCATCTGGCTTCTCTGTGTAATAAAATGCTTGCTGCTCACAATTAAAGAGGAGGCTTTGCAGGTGGAGCAAGTTGAGATGGAGCAAGAAACTATACTGGGTGATGCTACACAGCCCAGCTTCATCTCATCTTCTCAACGTGGATTGGTTAACATGAGAAGGAGTAGGAGCAACAGAAGCTGGTTGCCTGCACTTCAGACTGTAGTACCCAAACCACCTTCATCCCATCTGTTCAGCATAGATGGCCTGAAGATGAAGAGGAGAGGGAGGATGAGGAGGACAACATGGACAGTCACTCTCTTAGTAGGCACAGTGAAGGCTGTTGGCAGTCTGGCTGAAATTATGTTGTTCTTCCTTTTCTGTGACCCTTGCGTTGTATGCATTTTGGCCAACACTAATTACTGGTTGGTCAGTCTGCTAGACCAACGCTACACACAATGCTTACAGGATTTCAGAGCTGGGACAGGAGAGTTTGTAAATACAGAAAGACCATGCTGAGTAGATGCAAAATGCTCCACTATATTTCTCAGCAGGGTTGATGAAATAACAGGCCGTTGATGCTGCTACATTAAACTTATCGCTTTTTTCAGGGCTAAGTCAAATAGATTCTGTTCTGTTATAATAATACCACTCTTATCTGCAATACATCTACAGTGAGGTGTTGCAGTAGTATAGCGTATGACAGGCAGGGAATATTGCCGTATAAATGTTAAGCCTTGCTGTTGCTTTATTCAATGGACTGTTTGACCAATTAATTTGTACTCAGAAATTCATCAAAGCAGCCAGTGCTACTTGCGTTCCCCCAGACATTGTTGCTGCCATGTACAAGATAAAACCTTCAAATCCCTTCTATATTTTACAATAATACCTCTTTTATAAGCAGTTCCTCTATGGTGTGGTGTTGCCCGATATGCATATCGTATGACAGGCATCAAGTCAGGGATTATTTCCTTATATATTCTTAGTCTTGCTGTTGCTCTATGCCATGGACTCATTGATGGATTCATGTTTTGTACAGTGTTCTGTACTCAAAAATTCATCAAAGCAGGAAAAATGTTATGATTTAATGTGTTCATTCACATTTGCTCTGTAGCATCTGTATGTGAGAGGTAGTGGTTGGATATTTTATGCTACTGGAGCTGGAATTACCACTTCCGAAGTCCTGAGTGCTTTATTTCCATCTATTTCTGGGTGTTCCTTTAATTATGTTTGGCTTCATTGTCCTGCTGGAAGACCCATGACCTAGGATGCAAACCCTGCTTTCAGACCCCAGGAATTACATTGCAACCCAAACTCTTTTGAGGATCTTTATATTTCATGATGCCTTGCACACAGTCAAGGCATCCAGGGCCAGAGGCAGCAAAGCAACACCTAAATTTCTTTGAACTCTGAGGTGGCCATGGTGGTAGTCGTGATGACGAGCTGCTGTGTTCCCACACCTTGGCACCCCGCAAAAGAAAACATAACGTCCCATCAGCTGTGTGTGATAAGTGACATTAGGTTCTGGGGTTCCTTCTGGTTCTGTATTCTTAGTTCCAGCTTCCGGATTCATGCAAACAGTTCCAGACTCGGTACTCATGCTTAACAGTTCAACTTTACTTGAAGACAGGGGTTTTAACACAGTTGCAGCATGGTTCACCTTCATTTGCATTTCCCGACCTCTCCCTGCATTCTCTAGCAACTCTCATCCCAAAGATGCTCCTTTCCCTCCTGCAGCTCTTGTGCCCCTAGGTCCACCATCTTCTATCATTCCACCATCCGGTTTCGCTTGGAATAGTTAAAAGGCGCACTCAGTTCTGCCTAGTCCCGGCCATAGGCTCCAGCTCCTCTCATAATGAATACTGCACTCTATGGTGACCGCTCACACGCTGCCCATCCTGGGGTCCCGCACAGACTCGGCAGTCTTCAGCCCCATCACTAATCCGTCTTCCATCTCCTGTTGCTATCTCACTCGCTCTGCTCACAAAACCAGGAAGCCTCAGACTCACTATATCCCACTGCTCTGCACTACACCCATCTCTAGCTCTTCCCAACCTGAAAAAAACCCTTACTATAACTATGCTTATACTGACACTCTAATTCCCTAACTCTATTGTGCCCCACTAAACTATACCCAGTACTATCCTATTCTACAGCTACCCTCTTACCTTATCCCTTACATCTTCCTCTATTCTTGTAACAATATGAAACATTAGATGTAAAACCATTATGTAAGATCACATACACAATACTATTATTAAGATACATGTAGGCATCGTTGACATTACTTGCATTTAACCATACACATATGGACACTAGTGGGAGATGTGCCCGACAGCTTCTGTCACCCGCTTATAGAACCTCCACCATATTTGCCTGTAACTACTGTGTTCTTTTATTTTTAGGCCTCATTCCATTTACAGTAAACAGTAGAATGATGTGCTTTACCAAAAAATTCTGTTTTGGTCTCATCTGTCTACAAGACTCCTGTTGGCCCTTTAAAAATAATGAGGTCTGCCTGTTCCCTCTATAAATTGTGAGGGCCGCCTGCTGACCCTCCAAGTTTCAAACTTTACAGTATGAATACAAAAAGGAAAATTTGCCTACCCCAGATGGATAAATGATATTGCATTAGCATTTAGTGAGGGCTGGCTGCTGGCTATCTAAAATTAGAGAGAGAGCATCCAGATGGCCCGCTAACAATAGTAAGGTCCGCATGATGGTCCTCTACGAAGAAAAGTGATGGCTGACTAATGATCCTGAAAAAAAAATGGTGACTTTCAGAGTCCCTCCTCATAAATTTATCAGAATGTTTCTGATCATGTCTCACACACCTCATGGACAGATAAGGTAGAAACATGCTAAAATTACATTTCCTGTAGAATGTTTTTTTCACAAAAAAATGCAAACGTACAAAAACGCAGCAAAAACACTACGTGTGAACATATCCCTAGGTGCGGAGGAACATATTTTTTTATCTTATTTATTTTGCCTTACATAGAAGCCATTATCCTGGAAAGAATGTTTCTCAACATTTTTTCCAGTCAAATCCATTCTAACTGTGGTTTTGTATGTTTTATTGTCAGTCCGTAAAAGTGGCGTAATACTCTGACAACATTGTTATCGGCACCGACCTGGGATTCAGCGATGCTTCCGGGGTTCTTCCCCATGCTGTTCGCATATCATTTCCGTGCTGTTTACATTATTCTCAGCAATTTTTAGACCCCCTCCAGACTTCTGGTGGGCCGCCGTAAAAATGCTCGATTTTCTCATTGATTTCCATTATACTCATTACTCAAGTCGAACATCCGAGCATTACGATTTACTTGACTTAAGTAACACGTACCCGAACATTTTAGCACTCGCTCATCACTAATGGCTGTGCACATAAAAACATTTTTGGAAGAGTTGGCAGATGTGAGAAATGTTGGACACTGTTGGGCTGTTCAGCGGAACTCTTGAGACCAAACCCAATCAAGTCCTAGACACTCAGATTTACTTCTTTAGAATGGTGGTTAATACTCTCAAGTCCTCACTTTATAAATGATAATTGTTAATACCAAGGAGGTATGAAGCTTGTCCTCTATATCGTATCCCAGACGCCCCAGATAATAATGACATGATATGTTTACCTGTGTGTCTGCTTTTCTGACCTTCCGCTAATAAGATGTTGATCTATATCAAGCATTTGGAACATCTCAGATTCATTCTCTCTTTATTTAATCTAGATCAGATGTTTGAATTCTCTTTCAAGTGTTCTGCTGTCAGATTTGTTCCTATCAAGGAGACAAGAATGAATAAAACCGCTGAAAGAAAGAAAACTATTTATCTTTTAAGGACACTCACTATTCACCAACTTGATGGTAAAAATATGTTTCTATTGTACAACGAGGAGCCGAGAATCACCAGCATTCCTACAATTACAGAGATATAATAAACCTTTTATTACAACTGTAATACTTTTCCTGATAAGAGCCTTTTCTTCTATGATACTGTGTATTATATTAAAGTTTATCAACTCATCTTGTGCAATCTAGTAAAAAGTTTCTGATTTATTTTTAATATAATTTATATTAGTATTACTTACAGCAGTGATTTTCAACCAGTGTTCCGCGGCACACTAGTGTGCCGCGACACATGGTCGGGTGTGCCGCGGGGAACGTTCCCCAAACTATGGTGCCCCCTCCGGTTCGCTTGCTTGAGACAAGCGAGTCCCTTCCTTCAGTGCCCCTGACAACCGCTGAGACCGCCGCTGGCACTTCTGCATCAGGGAAGCGCCAGCAGCGGCTGACGTCACAGTCTGACTTTGTCTTCGGTGCTGCAGCTCTGCCTCTTTCCCTGTTCAGCGGTCACGTGGGACCGCTGAACAGTGGAAGAACTGCAGCACCGAAGACCAGCTGTCCGGGAGAAGGAGCCGGACGCCGGGAGCAGGTAAGTATAGCATATTTACCTGTCCCCGTTCCAGCCGCCGGGCGCCGCTCCATCTTCCCGGCGTCTCTCCACTCTGACTGTGCAGGTCAGAGGGAGCGATGACGCATATAGTGTGCGCGGCACCCTCTGCCTGATCAGTCAGTGCGGAGAGACGCCGGGACCGGACGCCGGGAGCTGCAAGGAAGAGATGTGAGTATGGCATCTTTTTTTTTTACTGCAGCAGCAGCGGCACAGATTTATGTGGAGCAGCTATGGGGAAATATGAACGGTGCAGAGCACTATATGGCACAGCTATGGGGAAATATGAACAGTGCAGTGCACTATATGGCACAGCTATGGGGCAATAATGAACGGTGCAGAGCACTATATGGCACAGCTACGGGGCAAGAATGAACGGTGCAGAGCACTATATGGCACAGCTATGGGGCAAGAATGAACAGTGCAGAGCACTATATGGCACGGCTATGGGACAAAAATGAACGGTGCAGAGCACTATATGGCACAGCTATGGGGCAAGAATGAACGGTGCAGTGCACTATATGGCACAGCTATGGGGCAATAATGAACGGTGCAGAGCACTATATGGCACAGCTATGGGGCAAGAATGAACGGTGCAGAGCACTATATGGCACAGCTACGGGGCAATAATGAACAGTGCAGAGCACTCTATGGCACAGCTATGGGACAAAAATGAATGGTGCAGAGCACTATATGGCACAGCTATGGGGCAATAATGAACGGTGCAGAGCACTATATGGCACAGCTATGGGGCAATAATGAACGGTGCAGAGCACTATATGGGACAGCTATGGGGCAATAATGAACGGTGCAGAGCACTATATAGCACAGCTATGGGGCAATAATGAACAGTGCAGAGCACTATATGGCACAGCTATGGGGCAATAATGAACGGTGCAGAGCACTATATGGCACAGCTATGGGGAAATAATGATCTATTTTTATTTTTGAAATTCACCGGTAAATGCTGCATTTCCACCCTAGGCTTATACTCGAGTCAATAAGTTTTCCCAGTTTTTTGTGGCAAAATTAGGGGGGTCGGCTTATACTCGGGTATATACGGTATCTATGTCTGTGACTGTCTCTGGAGACTGTCAGACTGTTGTGAGAATGTGAGTCTGATGACTGTCACTGTGAAGCCTTAGCCAAGGGGGCAGGTGAGGCAGCTGAGCTGGATGAAAGACTGGTCTGAGGGAACATATCATGATATGGGGGGGAATGCGGATGTGTTTCAGGACATTAAGGGGGCACAACAAATCAGGACAGTATGGGGGGCACAAATCTGGACATTATGTTATGGGGCACAGATCTGGACATATAAGGGCACAAATCTGGACATTATGTTATGGGGGCACAGATCTGGACAGTATGGGCCGTACTAAAGTTTGCTGATCTTCCTTTGGACAGTTTTTGGTTTTCTGTTGCCAAGGAGTTCCCCATTCTGGCCAACAAAGCTATTTTGACATTGCTCCCATTTTCGACCACATATCTATGTGAGCTGGGCTTCTCAAGCTTGACTGCGATAAAAACTAAAAACAGGGAGAGACTGAGACCTGTTGAGGAAGAGCTTCGTGTGTGTCTTTCCACCATTCCTGCTAGGATATCCCTTTTGTGTTTATCGAAACAGGCCCAGGTTTCACACTGAGTGAGTATAAATACATTTAGAATCTATATTATTAACTATATGTATAATATGTACTGTTTTAGTGTCATTTTGTGCCATTTTGGTTGGTGGTGTGCCCCGGGATTTTTTAAGTATAAAAAGTGTGCCGCGGCTCAAAAAAGGTTGAAAATCACTGACTTACAGTATGTGCAGTAATGTACCTACCAGATGGCAGAAGGCGCTCACAGTGGAGCCCACCCAGAATGATGACCACTCTTAACTATATTGGTCATGTTCTCCATAACCTACTACTCTCCTTTAGCTTTAGACCTGCCACCTACAGAATAGCAAGGGCATGCACAGGATGTCAGAGTCTGCAATTGGAACAACATGGTGACGTCATCGAGCTGTGACTCCTGACATCCTGTCCCTGCCAGAATTATATCACCATATCACTCTGCCTAAACTGGGATGCTGACTGTGTTGGTGAACTTGTCAGGATTTGGGATTATGTGAGTGTATCTGTATAAGTAGTGTATGAATTTGATGAATTTCTGAGTACAGAACACTGTAAAAAACATGAATAGGTGAATAACTACATGGAAAAAAACAGCAGCAAGGATTAGAATTTATAAAGCAATAATCCCTGACTAGATGAGTGTGATATGCTATTCCTACTGCCACACTTCACCGTAGAAAAATTGTAGATAATAGCTGTATTATTGTAGAATATAGAAGGGATTTGAATTAGCCCTGAACATTTTTTGTTTCTTGGATGTGGCAGCAACAAACTGTGTAGTAACTCAAGTAATACTGGCAGCTTTGATGAATTTCTGACTACAGATGGACTTAAAAAACATAAATTCGTTAATAATGCACGGAAGAAACCAAAGCAAGGCTGAGAATTTATAAGGCAATAGTCCCTGACTAGATGCCTGTCATACGCTATTCCTATTGCCACACCGTTGACGAATTGCAGATAATAGCGTTATTATAATAGAATAGAATATAGTTGAAGTAGCAATTAAAAAGCAATTAGTTTAATGTAGCAGCCTCAAGGACTGTTATATTATCATCAACCCTGCTGGAGAAAATAGTAGAGTGTTTCACATTTTCTCAGTCTGATCTTCTGTACTTACTGTACAAACTCTCCTTTCCTGGCTGTGAAATCCTGTATGCAATGTGAGAACCACTATATGATGACCACCTGATGACCACAACAAGGCACTGGATCATATACTAATAGAACCCATTGGCTCTTTTGGTTTCAAAAGTTTCTCCCTCAACTAAATGGTGGATCCACGGAAAATTATTTTTTCCCATTGCAAAGAAGTGGGTCTCCTACACTGGTAAAGCGTATGCACTAAGTGCAAGCAATGCCCAAAATTAGGAGGCACTGCAATACCCCTTTCTTGAGACGTAGTGGAGGGTCTCAGAATATTTTCTTCCCAATTATTAAGGAGTTGTTATCCTAGACTGCTAATGCTCTTGCAGTAAATGCATGGGCTGAAAAATATTTACCCCTGGGGGATTACATAATATATATATATTCTGGTAGATTGTCTCACTCGGCTGCACACTGCGACTTTAAGAACTGGTTTATTGTAGGCAGCATAAGCCAAGATGTAGTACAGAAAATACAGCCCTCTGGGCAAAACAGGAGACCAGATCAAAATGATGGCAGAACAAACAGTTCTACTGTCAGTGGGGTTCCTCCTTATCACTTCACCAGTGACTCTATCACAATATCTATAAAAGAATGTTCGAGGTGGGCATCTAAAAATTGCTAATGCAGGCATGATAAACACCATTAAAAAATCTATAGCGAGGGCAGCGTGATCACTTTGTTGATATGGTTGTGGAGGAGGAAGAGAAGAATGACACAAAAAAGACAAAATCCTGAAGCGGTTACCATGTTTGGATGGGAGGGGTGCAAATGAATAGACCAGAAAAAAAACCCTGGATTTGAGTTTATGTTCTTCTGCTGTCATCCAGTGATGTACAGAAGTCTAGCACAATCCAGCCCTTGTTCATTTTGATAAGAGTGAGCCTGCCAACATTGCACCTATTGGTTAGAATACCCCTGGTGGCACTAAAAACCTGCTCTGACAAAACACTAGCAGCAGGGCAGTCAAGGAACTCCAAGGCATAGAAAGACACATGTCTAGCTTAGATATCCAATATTTGTAAGGCACAGAGGAATCACGGAGGACGCTGTTATGGTCAGCAAGGTAGTCCTTTAGCATTTTCAAAAATGTTTCCCTCCTTGTCAGAACACACCATGCTCTGGGTATGGGGAGGGTCTGAGAAAACTGTCCCAGGCCTTTGAGAGTGTTCCTCTGCCTCTTCTGCATCTGGTGTGTGTCTCCCTAATCTCCACACCTTGGTTGCCAAAGAAAGTGACCTTTGCTGCCAGAGTTGTCAAATTGGATTTTTTTCAATAATTCCTCAAGTAGGGCTATCTGGGGGGAACTCTGATTGAAACAGGGCTCACAATCCTACATGTTGGTAGCACGTGCTCCATCCCAGGGTCTGACTGCGTCCTGTTTTCCACAATGTTCACCGAATGTGCCATCAGCGTTTCTTTCCATAAGCATTTGTCCAGGTGTCCGTGGATACGTGGACCTCCCCACTCATAGCATTGGTCAGGGCATGGCTGGTGTTATGGGATACGTGCTTAAATAGTGGAGGAACAGCATAATGAAAAAATAGTGGTGTCTGGGGACTGAGTACCAAGGGACGGCTGCCGCCATGAGGTTGCGGAAAGGTTCCATCTCCACAAGCCTAAACAGCAACATTTCTAGGGCAAGCAGTCTGGAAATGTGACCAATTAGCATTATAGCCTGTGAGTGGGTGGTTGCACACTTATGTTTGTGTTCCAAGGAGTGGGATAGAGACAACTGAATGCTGCACTTGGACAAGGGTGTGGACATGGTTGCTGATGGTGGTCTCAAGTGTGCAATGACAGGTGCAGGGTGGGAAGCATCTTTGTCTATGTCATGGACAGGGGATTGGCCTGCTCGTAAAATAGGGGAAGAGGCAGTGGTATCACCCGCAGATAATGTTTCTGGAACCTGACGTTTGGCCCAATTAGTCGGATGCTTTACTTACATGTGACTGAGCATGTTGGTGGTAATCAGGATGGTAGTTGTGCTAGCCCTGCTGATGCTGGAATGGCAGATATTGCAAATGGCCTTTCTGGGTTAACTGAACTGCTTTTAAAAAAGCACCAGACTTGGGAACACGTAACACTTGGCAACTTCACCCGTGTTGCTGTTCTGGGCATGAGTTGCCCCCTTGTGTCTCTGACCACCCAATTGCCATTTTTTGCCTGTTATGGTGCTGAAGATGCCCCCCCCCCGTGCACTAGTGTCCTCGCTCTGCATGTCACCTTTCCAAGATGGGTCAGTAACTTCATCATCCACCACCTCGTCTTCCATTTCCGTACCCTGGTCCTCTTCCTGACTTGCTGAGGTAACAACACCACTTGATGGCAATTGTGTCTCATCATCAACCAGCTCTTGCGACAGTAATTGCAATTATCCACCGTTGCCATCTTGTGAGCATGACTGCTCAAATATTTGAGCATTGCAACATGAGATCACCTCATTTCCCATTTTGAACGGGCACGGCGAGAGACCAGAATCCATAAATGCAAATGTGAACAACTCCTCAGAGTGTCCAAGTGTGGGATCACTTGTCTCCGAGCACTCGGCATGGTAGAAGTTAGGAGGATCATGTTGAGGATTATGTGGTCCAGAATCACAGCTACTGAGACTGGACAGTGTCAGAGAGGGTGGTGCTGGCAAAGTGACTGGAAGCATTATCTGCTAGCCATCCAACCACCGTTTCACACTGGTTTGGCTTCAAGAGAGGTGTTCCGTGCCCCCTACAAAGTGGGACAGAAAGCTAGATCGACATGACATGTATGTTTGTTATGCTCCCACATCAGGCACATTATTACCTTGCCCAAGTCCTCGACCTCTGCGCTCACCATCAGCATCAAGTCCTCTTCAGCACCCCTTACGACGTGCTTTGCCCATTTTCAATTAAGCATGATATATCCCTGTTGAGAAAATGTTGCTGACAGTATTACAATGCCAGCAAAATTTGCCCACTACAGATGGACATATAAGACTGTAGTATTAATATAGCAATGCTATTTGTAACAAAAGTTTTTCTTTTATGTGTTTTGAAGCTCAACCCTAGCACGATAAATGCCAAATAAAATGTCACTGCCGAAAAAAGTTGTAGTATTACAATGCCAGACAAATTTGCCTACTTCATATGGACATATAAGACCTCAAAATCAATATAGCAATGCGATTTTTTAAACAAACTTTTCATTTTTGGGTGTTGTGGCTTAACTGTAGCACGCTAAATAGAGTTGAAAATATTGGCACTAAATAAAAAGACCCATATCTCTGGAACCGTATGGCAGATTTAGGAAAAAACAAAACTGGAATGCTCAGAGGAGCAGGGAATAAAATAATAGCAAAAAAAGGATCATTTTTGACATAATGACAGGTCCTTATTAAAAGGCATTATTACGTTATAGAGGCACCCAGTATATTGTAACCATCAAATGGGCACACAGGGGCATAGTTACTTTCTAGGGACAAAAATGTGGGCACATATTTCTAAGGGCACTATTACTTACAAAGGGCATTCATATTTTCTAGGGAGTGATGTTACTTAAAGCACCGCTCCAGCACTATTTTTCAGCGCTGGAGTGGTGCTTTAGATGTAAAGCTAAATCACACACTCTCAATACAAGTCTATAAAAGACAGAACAAGTCTCTTATAGACTTGTATTGTAAAGTGTGCTCCACGCAGCTCCATAAAACACTGGAGCTGAGAGTAAGTCACTTTTTACTTCGGAGACCATCGGGAGTCTTGCCGGCAAAAATGGATGAAAACACGGGAAGGTGAGTATGAGACAGGGGACTTACATTTAAAGCACCACTTTAGCTGTGCAATAAAAAAAAATGCTGGAGTGGTGCTTTAAGAAGTATTATTAATATTCAGGGTACCAAGAGGAGAAGTGTTACCATGCCCTAGAGCAGGTGTAGTAATTTATGGACAAATACGACAGCAGCGGTTCAGCATTGAGGTATCAGCAGGATAAGGAGTGTTGAATAAGAATAAATAGGAGCAGGGAATCTAAAAAGTCATATGGAGATGTTGTAATCTCTGTAGACGAGTCATTACTAGAATCATAGAATGGTAGAGTTGGAAGGGACCTCCTTGGTCCTCTGGTCCAACCCTCTGATCAAAGCAGGATTCACTAAATCATCTCAGACAGATGTCTGTCCAGCCTCTGCTTGAAAACTTCCACGGAGGGAGAACTCACCACCTCTTGTGGCAACATGTTCCACTCATTGATCACCCTCACTGTCAAAAAGTTTTTTCTAATATCTAATCTGCATCTCCTCCCATTCAGTTTCATCCCATTGCTTCTAGTCGTTCCTTATGCAAATTAGAATAAAGATGATCCTTCTACAATGTGACAGCCCTTGAGATATTTGTAGACAGCTATTAAGTCTCCCGTCAGTCTTCTTTTTTGCAAGCTAAATTAGTCCCCCCACCTGGGCCGTGGGGTACTCAGTACCGGGTCCGGTGGTGTTCACAGGGGGATGTCACGGTGGCGACCCAGTCCGTGGCCCTGGGCGCCCATTTAAAAGGGAAAGGTCTTTAAAGGGAATAAAGTTTATGTTCGTGACGCCACCTGTGGTATTCAGTCAATGGGGACCAACGCTGCATTAAGTGGTCCGCTGGCATGATGTTATGGCAGCTAGATGGTATACCTTCCCACAGGTGAAGTATATCCCCAGGGCTCCCGATGTGTAGATGGAAGATGGTGAGAGGTGCAGTGAAAAACGAGGACACAGGTTTGCAGTCTCTTTACCTTATTTACTGAAGACTTCAGCAGCCACAGTCCAGGGCACCAGATCACAGGGCAGGCAGGGTCTGGCCAGCTTGGAGGCAAGTTGGGAGTCCCCTTACCCAGGTGGAAATCAAAGTCTTCCTCTAGCGCAGTGGTGTTGTAGCCCATTACTGCCTAGGACTTAAAGTAAGGTCCTCACAGGTGTTCTATTGTTCTCTCTGTCCCCCCGTGTAGGATAGGACACAAACCGTATGACTGCTGACTTGAGGTGGTTTATAGGGACTCTAGCATGCCCCAGGCTCTAAGGGTGTCACTGTGCCTCCTGGGTGCTAAGGCGGACAGGTAACGTGGAGTTCAGCTGTCCTGCCGGTCTCTGATGTAAGTCGTGGAGGGCCTTATGATCCTCGGTGTTCTGGCTACCGATTTCTGCACCTCAAAAGGAGGCAGCCTGCTCGGGGCGGGTCTCCCCCTGGTATCATCCCCTGTGCTTTGCTCTCCTGCACGTTCACTGCAATGTATTCGGCTTTCTGAATGTCTCTTTCCGGGAACGGCTACACAGCTCCATAAACCCTCTGCTGCCTCAGACTGATCCAGTCTGTTTCCTGGCAAGAACTGACTAACTTTCCATACAGACTACCATATATATATATATATATATATATATATGGGGAGTCACCTAGTAAATAGGATCAAAAGCCCCCCTGGTGGCCTGGTGGCCTGGAGTGTGAAGGTGTTGCATATTTGTGGTACCTGGTTACAGTTATCCCTTCTTGCCTTCAAGAGTAACATCACCCTCCCTGTGAGGAAAGCAATGCTACTGTGATGACCAGGACCCTGGGGCACCACATAAACATTCCCAAATCCTGTAACCGTTCCTCATAGGACATGGTTTGCAGACCGGTCACCATTCTGGTCGCTCTTCTCTGAACTTGCTCCAGTTTGTTGATGTCTTTTTTAAAATGTGGTGCCCAAAACTGGACACAGTATTCCAGATGAGGTCTGACCAAAGAGGTGTAGAGGGCAATAATGACTTCATGTGATCTAGACTCTATGCTTCTGCTAATACATCCCAGAATTGCATTTGCCTTTTTTGCTGCTGCATCACACTGTTGACTCATGTTCAGTTTATGATCTATTAGTATACCCAAGTCTTTTTTTACAAGTGCTGTTGCTTAGCCCTATTGCTCCCATTCTGAATATGCTTTTTTCATTTGTATTGCCCAGATGTAGTACTTTGCATTTTTCCTTGTTAAAGACCATTTTGTTAGTTGCTGCCCACTGCTCCAGTTTATTTATTTCTTTTTGAACCCTCTCTCTCTCTTCTCTAGTATTAGCTATCCCTCCTAGCTTTGTGTCATCAGCAAATTTAATCAGTTTACCCTCAATTCCTTCATTTAAATCATTGATAAAGATGTTGAACAATGCAGGGCCCAAGACAGAATCCTGTGGTACCCCACTTGAGACAGTCTTCCAAGTGGATGTGCAGCCATTTACAACCACTCTTTGGGTCTTATCACTAAGCCAGTTATGAATCCACCTAACAGTTGCCTTGTCCATTCCTTACTTAGTCATTTTTTCCAGAAGGATTGATACTTTTTCAAATGCTTTGCTGAAGTCAAGATATACTATATCTACAGCATTTCCCTGATCCAACCAGTCAGTGATTCTGTCATAGAAGGAAATTAAGCTAGTCTGACATGACTTATTAGTTACAAACCCGTGCTGACTCTGGTTAATCACTTCTTTCTTATCCAGGTACTTACAAACATGTTGTTTAATAATTTTTTCAAAGATCTTTCCTGGTATAGAAGTCAGACTCACCGGCCTATAGTTCCCTGGGTCCACCTTCTTCCCCTTTTTGAAAATAGGAAAATCATTTGCTCTTCTCCAGTCTTCTGGAAGAAGAAGTCATCATGTCGGTCTGAGTCAGATGGAAAAGGCAGCAAAATTTATAACTGTACCTTAAAGGGAAGGTGCCGCAATTTTGTTTTTGTATTAAAAATGATTGTTAATATAAACAATTATTTTTAATACAAAATTATTTTTTTTTTACTTTAATATCTTTTTTATTATTAATTATTTTTTCAGCCACTGGGCGCCGCTATTTTGCTTTGCAGGAGCGTAAGAGTCACAGCACGACACTTACACTCTGCAAATACGGCTGCCCTGGGCATAGGACTCAGCGGTCAGCGTCCGACCCTATCCTTTGTATTGAGTTGCTCCCTGCTGTGATCTGGGCATGCCCCCTGGGACGTCCACATCACAGCAGAGGGAGGAGGTCGGCGCCATTTTTCTGGAGCCCACAGTGTATCTGTGAGCTCCACTGTGACTTGAGAGCTGCGCTGTTATAGGAGGGGCAGCTCGATCTGTCACCCCCTCCACGCTATCAGCGGCCGGCCGTTCCCTGTCCTCTTCTATGCTGCGGGTGAGCTGGCTGTTATCTCTAGAATCACTAGAGAGGGTGAAGGAGTGCTGAGGTCTGCTGTCCTCTTATCAGGAGCTGCAGAGAGGTAACAGAGGGGGGTGGGGAGGCTCTGTGCTGCTCAGACTTCTCACTGCAGCTCCTCATCAGGACAGCAGACCGTGTATCTATCACTATACTGTGCTGAGCCGTGTATCTAATCCTCCCCTGTGTGATACTGTCTGCTGACCCGTGTATCTAATCCTATCCTGTGTGATACTGTGCTGAGCCGTGTATCTAATCCTCTCCTGTGTGATATTGTCTGCTGAGCCGTGTATCTAATCCTATCCTGTGTGATACTGCGCTGAGCCGTGTATCCAATCCTCTCCTGTGTGATACTGTCGGCTGAGCCATGCATCTAATCCTCTCCTATGTGATACTGTCTGCTGACACATGTATGTAATCCTATGCTGTGTGATACTGTGCTGACCCGTGTATCTAATCCTCCTGTGTGATACTGACTGCTGAGCCATGTATCTAATCCGCTCCTGTGTGATACTGTCTGCTGAGCTGTGTATCTTATCCTCTCCTGTGTGATACTGTGCTGAGCCGTGTATCTAATCCTATACTGTGTGATACGGTCTGCTGACCCGTGTATCTAATCCTCCTGTGTTATACTGACTGCTGAGCCGTGTATCTAATGCTATACTGTGATACTGTCTGCTGACCCGTGTATCTAATCCTCTCCTGTGTGACACTGACTGCTGAGCTGTGTATCTAATCCTCCTGTGTGATACTGACTGCTGAGCCATGTATCTAATCCTATCCTGTGTGATACTGTGCTGAGTCGTGTATCTAATCCTATCCTGTGTGATACTGTGCTGAGCCGTGTATCTAATCCTCTCCTGTGTGACACTGACTGCTGAGCTGTGTATCTAATCCTCTCCTGTGTGATACTGACTGCTGAGCTGTGTATCTAATCCTATACTGCGTGATACTGACTGCTGAGCTGTGTATCTAATCCTATACTGTGATACTGTCTGCTGACCCGTGTATCTAATCCTCCTGTGTGATACTGACTGCTGAGCCATGTATCTGATCCTCTCCTGTGTGATACTGACTGCTGAACCATGTATCTAATCCTATTCTGTGTGATCCTGACTGTTGACCCATGTATCTAATCCTATCCTGTGTGACGCTGTGCTGAGCCGTGTATCTAATCCTCTCCTGTGTGACACTGACTGCTGAGCTGTGTATCTAATCCTATACTGCGTGATACTGACTGCTGAGCTGTGTATCTAATCCTATACTGTGATACTGTCTGCTGACCCGTGTATCTAATCCTCTCCTGTGTGATACTGTGCTGAGCCATGTATCTAATCCTATCCTGTGTGATACAGTCTGCTGAGTCGTGTATCTAATCCTATCCTGTGTGATACTGTCTGCTAAGCCGTATATTTAATCCGCTCCTGTGTGATACTGACTGCTGAACCATGTATCTAATCCTATTCTGTGTGATCCTGACTGCTGAGCCGTGTATCTATTCCTATCCTGTGATACTGTGCTGAGCCGTGTATCTAATCCTATCCTGTGTGATACTGTGCTGAGCCATGTATCTAATCCTATCCTGTGTGATACAGTCTGCTAAGCCGTGTATCTAATCCTATCCTGTGTGATACTGTCTGCTGAGCCATGTATCTAATCCTATCCTGTGTGATACTGTCTGCAAAGCCGTGTATCTAATTTTATCCTGTGTGATACAATCTGAGCCGTGTATATGATCTGCTCCTGTGTGATACTGACTGCTGAACCATGTATCATTCTAATCCTATTCTGTGTGATACTGTCTGCTGAGCCGTGTATCTAATCCTATCCTGTGTGATCCTGACGGTTGACCCGTGTACCTAATCCTATCCTGTGTGATACTGTGCTGAGCCGTGTATCTAATCCTCTCCTGTGTGACACTGACTTCTGAGCTGTGTAACTAATCCTATCCTGTGTGATACGGTCTGAGCCATGTATCTAATCCTCTCTTGTGTGATACAGTATGTTGAGCCGTGTATCTAAGGCTACGTTCACATTGGCGTTCCGCCAATGTGCGTCGCTGTTGCGCCGGCGACGCAGCGGCGACGCGCCCCTATGTTTAACATAGGGGACGCGTGCGTTTTTAGGGTGGCGTTTTTCGACACTTGCATCGTTTCCGACGCTAGCGTCGGACGCAAGAAAATGCAACAAGTTGCATTTTCTGTGCGTCCGATTTTGGTCAAAAAACGACGCATGCGCGCGTTTTTTCGTGCGTCGCGTCGCCGACGCAGGGCGGCGCAACGCTAGTGTGAACGTAGCCTTATCCTATCCTGTGTGATACAGTCTGAGCCATGTATCTAATCCTCTCTTGTGTGATACAGTCTGCTGAGCTGTGTATCTAATCCTATCCTGTGTGATACTGTCTGCTGAGCTGTGTATCTAATCCTATCCTGTGTGATACTATCTGCTGAGCCGTGTATCTAATCCTATCCTTTGTGATACTGTCTGCTAAGCCGTGCATCTAATCCTCTCCTGTGTGACACTGACTGCTGAGTCGTGTATCTAATCCTATCCTGTGATATTGTGCTGAGCCATGTATCTAATCATCTCCTGTGTGATACTGTCTGCTGAGCTGTGTATCTAATCCTCCTGTGTGATACTGACTGCTGAGTCGTGTATCTAATCCTATCCTGTGTGATACTGTGCTGAGCCGTGTATCTAATCCTCTCTTGTGTGATACAGTCTCTTGAGCTGTGTATCTAATCCTATCCTGTGTGATACTGTCTGCTGAGCCATGTATCTAATCCTCTCCTGTGTGATACTGTCTGCTGACCCATGTATGTAATCCTATGCTGTGTGATACTGTGCTGAGCCTTGTATGTAATCCTATCCTGTGACACTGTGCTGAGCCATGTATCTAATCCTCTCCTGTGTGATACTGACTGCTGAGCCGTGTATCTAATCCTACTCTGTGTGATACTGTGCTGAGTCGTGTATCTAATCCTATCCTGTGTGATACTGTCTGCTGAGCCATGTATCTAATCCACTCCTGTGTGATACTGTCTGCTGAGCCGTGTATCTAATCCTATACTGTGTGATACGGTCTGAGCCATGTATCTAATCCTCTCTTGTGTGATAGTCTGTTGAGCCGTGTATCTAATCCTCTCTTGTGTGATAGTCTGTTGAGCCGTGTATCTAATCCTCTCTTGTGTGATAGTCTGTTGAGCTGTGTATCTAATCCTCCTGTGTGATACTGTCTGCTGACCCGTGTATCTAATCCTCCTGTGAGATACTGACTGCTGAGCCATGTATCTAATCCTATCCTGTGTGATACTGTGCTGAGCCGTGTATCTAATCCTCCTGTGTGATACTGACTGCTGAGCCGTGTATCTAATCCTATCCTGTGTGATACTGTGCTGAGCCGTGTATCTAATCCTCCTGTGTGATACTGACTGCTGAGCCATGCATCTAATCCTATCCTGTGTGATACGGTCTGAGCCATGTATCTAATCCTCTCTTGTGTGATACAGTCTGTTGAGCCGTGTATCTAATCCGATCCTGTGTGATAGTCTGAGCCATGTATCTAATCCTCTCTTGTGTGATACTGTCTGCTGAGCTGTGTATCTAATCCACTCCTGTGTGACACTGACTGCTGAGTCGTGTATCTAATCCTATACTGTGGTACTGACTGCTGAGTTGTGTATCTAATCCTCTCCTGTGTGATACTGTCTGCTGAGCTGTGTATCTAATCCTCCTGTGTGATACTGTGCTGAGCCGTGTATCTAATCCTATCCTGTGTGATACTGTGCTGACCCGTGTATCTAATCCTCTCCTGTGTGATACTGTCTACTGAACTGTGTATCTAATCCTCCTGTGTGATACTGTGCTGAGCCGTGTATCTAATCCTATTCTGTGTGATACTGTGCTGACCCGTGTATCTAATCCTCTCCTGTGTGATACTGTCTGCTGAGCTGTGTATCTAATCCTCCTGTGTGATACTGTGCTGAGCCGTGTATCTAATCCTATCCTGTGTGATACTGTGCTGACCCGTGTATCTAATCCTCTCCTGTGTGATACTGTCTGCTGAGCTGTGTATCTAATCCTCCTGTGTGATACTGTGCTGAGCCGTGTATCTAATCCTATCCTGTGTGATACTGTGCTGACCCGTGTATCTAATCCTCTCCTGTGTGATAGTCTCTTGAGCTGTGTATCTAATCCTATCCTGTGTGATACTGTGCTGACCCGTGTATCTAATCCTCTCCTGTGTGATACTGTCTGCTGAGCTGTGTATCTAATCCTCCTGTGTGATACTGTGCTGAGCCGTGTATCTAATCCTATCCTGTGTGATACTGTGCTGACCCGTGTATCTAATCCTCTCCTGTGTGATACAGTCTCTTGAGCCGTGTATCTAATCCTCTCCTGTGTGATACTGTCTGCTGAGCTGTGTATCTAATCCTATCCTGTGTGATACTGTGCTGACCCGTGTATCTAATCCTCTCCTGTGTGATACTGTCTGCTGAGCTGTGTATCTAATCCTATCCTGTGTGATACTGTGCTGAGCCGTGTATCTAATCCTCTCCTGTGTGATACTGTCTGCTGAGCTGTGTATCTAATCCTATCCTGTGTGATACTGTGCTGAGCCGTGTATCTAATCCTCTCCTGTGTGATACTGTCTGCTGAGCTGTGTATCTAATCCTCTCCTGTGTGATACTGTCTCTTGAGCTGTGTATTTAATCCTATCCTGTGTGATACTGTCTGCTGAACCATTTATCTAATCCTATCCTGTGTGATACGGTCTGAGCCATGTATCTAATCCTCTCTTGTGTGATACTGTCTGCTGAGCTGTGTATCTAATCCACTCCTGTGTGACACTGACTGCTGAGTCGTGTATCTAATCCTATCCTGTGATATTGTGCTGAGCCATGTATCTAATCCTATCCTGTGTGATACAATCTGAGCCATGTATCTAATCCTCTCTTGTGTGATACTGTCTGCTGAGCCGTGTATCTAATCCTATACTGTGGTACTGACTGCTGAGTTGTGTATCTAATCCTCTCCTGTGTGATACTGTCTGCTGAGCTGTGTATCTAATCCTCCTGTGTGATACTGTGCTGAGCCGTGTATCTAATCCTAATCCTATCCTGTGTGATACTGTGCTGACCCGTGTATCTAATCCTCTCCTGTGTGATACTGTCTGCTGAACTGTGTATCTAATCCTCCTGTGTGATACTGTGCTGAGCCGTGTATCTAATCCTATTCTGTGTGATACGGTGCTGACCCGTGTATCTAATCCTCTCCTGTGTGATACTGTCTGCTGAGCTGTGTATCTAATCCTCCTGTGTGATACTGTGCTGAGCCGTGTATCTAATCCTATCCTGTGTGATACTGTGCTGACCCGTGTATCTAATCCTCTCCTGTGTGATACTGTCTGCTGAGCTGTGTATCTAATCCTCCTGTGTGATACTGTGCTGAGCCGTGTATCTAATCCTCTCCTGTGTGATACAGTCTCTTGAGCTGTGTATTTAATCCTATCCTGTGCTGAGCCGTGTATCTAATCCTCTCCTGTGTGATACTGTCTGCTGAGCTGTGTATCTAATCCTATCCTGTGTGATACTGTGCTGACCCGTGTATCTAATCCTCTCCTGTGTGATACAGTCTCTTGAGCTGTGTATTTAATCCTATCCTGTGCTGAGCCGTGTATCTAATCCTCTCCTGTGTGATACTGTCTGCTGAGCTGTGTATCTAATCCTATCCTGTGTGATACTGTGCTGACCCGTGTATCTAATCCTCTCCTGTGTGATACTGTCTGCTGAGCTGTGTATCTAATCCTATCCTGTGTGATACTGTGCTGAGCCGTGTATCTAATCCTCTCCTGTGTGATACTGTCTGCTGAGCCGTGTATCTAATCCTCTCCTGTGTGATACTGTCTGCTGAGCTGTGTATCTAATCCTATCCTGTGTGATACTGTGCTGACCCGTGAATCTAATCCTCTCCTGTGTGATACTGTCTGCTGAGCTGTGTATCTAATCCTATCCTGTGTGATACTGTGCTGACCCGTGTATCTAATCCTCTCCTGTGTGATACTGTCTGCTGAGCTGTGTATCTAATCCTATCCTGTGATACTGTGCTGACCCGTGTATCTAATCCTCTCCTGTGTGATACTGTCTGCTGAGCTGTGTATCTAATCCTATCCTGTGTGATACTGTCTGCTGAGCTGTGTATCTAATCCTATCCTGTGTGATACTGTCTGCTGAGCTGTGTATCTAATCCTATCCTGTGTGATACCGTCTGCTGAGCTGTGTATTTAATCCTATCCTGTGTGATACTGTCTGCTGAGCTGTGTATCTAATCCTATCCTGTGTGATACTGTCTGCTGAGCTGTGTATCTAATCCTATCCTGTGTGATACCGTCTGCTGAGCTGTGTATCTAATCCTATCCTGTGTGATACTGTGCTGACCCGTGAATCTAATCCTCTCCTGTGTGATACTGTCTGCTGAGCTGTGTATCTAATCCTATCCTGTGTGATACTGTGCTGACCCGTGTATCTAATCCTCTCCTGTGTGATACTGTCTGTTGAGCCGTGTATCTAATCCTCTCCTGTGTGATACTGTCTGCTGAGCTGTGTATCTAATCCTATCCTGTGTGATACTGTGCTGACCCGTGAATCTAATCCTCTCCTGTGTGATACTGTCTGCTGAGCTGTGTATCTAATCCTATCCTGTGTGATACTGTGCTGACCCGTGTATCTAATCCTCTCCTGTGTGATACTGTCTGCTGAGCTGTGTATCTAATCCTATCCTGTGTGATACTGTCTGCTGAGCTGTGTATCTAATCCTATCCTGTGTGATACTGTGCTGACCCGTGTATCTAATCCTCTCCTGTGTGATACAGTCTCTTGAGCTGTGTATTTAATCCTATCCTGTGTGATACTGTCTGCTGAGCTGTGTATCTAATCCTATCCTGTGTGATACTGTCTGCTGAGCTGTGTATCTAATCCTATCCTGTGTGATACTGTGCTGACCCGTGTATCTAATCCTCTCCTGTGTGATACTGTCTGTTGAGCCGTGTATCTAATCCTCTCCTGTGTGATACTGTCTGCTGAGCTGTGTATCTAATCCTATCCTGTGTGATACTGTGCTGAGCCGTGTATCTAATCCTCTCCTGTGTGATACTGTCTGCTGAGCTGTGTATCTAATCCTATCCTGTGTGATACTGTGCTGAGCCGTGTATCTAATCCTCTCCTGTGTGATACTGTCTGCTGAGCTGTGTATCTAATCCTCTCCTGTGTGATACTGTCTGCTGAGCTGTGTATCTAATCCTCTCCTGTGTGATACTGTCTGCTGAGCTGTGTATCTAATCCTCTCCTGTGTGATACTGTCTGCTGAGCTGTGTATCTAATCCTCTCCTGTGTGATACTGTCTGCTGAGCTGTGTATCTAATCCTCTCCTGTGTGATACTGTCTGCTGAGCTGTGTATCTAATCCTATCCTGTGTGATACTGTGCTGACCCGTGTATCTAATCCTCTCCTGTGTGATACAGTCTCTTGAGCTGTGTATTTAATCCTATCCTGTGTGATACTGTCTGCTGAGCTGTGTATCTAATCCTCTCCTGTGTGATACTGTCTGCTGAGCTGTGTATCTAATCCTATCCTGTGTGATACTGTGCTGACCCGTGTATCTAATCCTCTCCTGTGTGATACTGTCTGTTGAGCCGTGTATCTAATCCTCTCCTGTGTGATACTGTCTGCTGAGCTGTGTATCTAATCCTATCCTGTGTGATACTGTGCTGAGCCGTGTATCTAATCCTCTCCTGTGTGATACTGTCTGCTGAGCTGTGTATCTAATCCTATCCTGTGTGATACTGTGCTGAGCCGTGTATCTAATCCTCTCCTGTGTGATACTGTCTGCTGAGCTGTGTATCTAATCCTCTCCTGTGTGATACTGTCTCTTGAGCTGTGTATTTAATCCTATCCTGTGTGATACTGTCTGCTGAACCATTTATCTAATCCTATCCTGTGTGATACGGTCTGAGCCATGTATCTAATCCTCTCTTGTGTGATACTGTCTGCTGAGCTGTGTATCTAATCCACTCCTGTGTGACACTGACTGCTGAGTCGTGTATCTAATCCTATCCTGTGATATTGTGCTGAGCCATGTATCTAATCCTATCCTGTGTGATACAATCTGAGCCATGTATCTAATCCTCTCTTGTGTGATACTGTCTGCTGAGCCGTGTATCTAATCCTATACTGTGGTACTGACTGCTGAGTTGTGTATCTAATCCTCTCCTGTGTGATACTGTCTGCTGAGCTGTGTATCTAATCCTCCTGTGTGATACTGTGCTGAGCCGTGTATCTAATCCTAATCCTATCCTGTGTGATACTGTGCTGACCCGTGTATCTAATCCTCTCCTGTGTGATACTGTCTGCTGAACTGTGTATCTAATCCTCCTGTGTGATACTGTGCTGAGCCGTGTATCTAATCCTATTCTGTGTGATACGGTGCTGACCCGTGTATCTAATCCTCTCCTGTGTGATACTGTCTGCTGAGCTGTGTATCTAATCCTCCTGTGTGATACTGTGCTGAGCCGTGTATCTAATCCTATCCTGTGTGATACTGTGCTGACCCGTGTATCTAATCCTCTCCTGTGTGATACTGTCTGCTGAGCTGTGTATCTAATCCTCCTGTGTGATACTGTGCTGAGCCGTGTATCTAATCCTATCCTGTGTGATACTGTGCTGACCCGTGTATCTAATCCTCTCCTGTGTGATACAGTCTCTTGAGCTGTGTATTTAATCCTATCCTGTGCTGAGCCGTGTATCTAATCCTCTCCTGTGTGATACTGTCTGCTGAGCTGTGTATCTAATCCTATCCTGTGTGATACTGTGCTGACCCGTGTATCTAATCCTCTCCTGTGTGATACTGTCTGCTGAGCTGTGTATCTAATCCTATCCTGTGTGATACTGTGCTGAGCCGTGTATCTAATCCTCTCCTGTGTGATACTGTCTGCTGAGCCGTGTATCTAATCCTCTCCTGTGTGATACTGTCTGCTGAGCTGTGTATCTAATCCTATCCTGTGTGATACTGTGCTGACCCGTGAATCTAATCCTCTCCTGTGTGATACTGTCTGCTGAGCTGTGTATCTAATCCTATCCTGTGTGATACTGTGCTGACCCGTGTATCTAATCCTCTCCTGTGTGATACTGTCTGCTGAGCTGTGTATCTAATCCTATCCTGTGATACTGTGCTGACCCGTGTATCTAATCCTCTCCTGTGTGATACTGTCTGCTGAGCTGTGTATCTAATCCTATCCTGTGTGATACTGTCTGCTGAGCTGTGTATCTAATCCTATCCTGTGTGATACTGTCTGCTGAGCTGTGTATCTAATCCTATCCTGTGTGATACCGTCTGCTGAGCTGTGTATTTAATCCTATCCTGTGTGATACTGTCTGCTGAGCTGTGTATCTAATCCTATCCTGTGTGATACTGTCTGCTGAGCTGTGTATCTAATCCTATCCTGTGTGATACCGTCTGCTGAGCTGTGTATCTAATCCTATCCTGTGTGATACTGTGCTGACCCGTGAATCTAATCCTCTCCTGTGTGATACTGTCTGCTGAGCTGTGTATCTAATCCTATCCTGTGTGATACTGTGCTGACCCGTGTATCTAATCCTCTCCTGTGTGATACTGTCTGTTGAGCCGTGTATCTAATCCTCTCCTGTGTGATACTGTCTGCTGAGCTGTGTATCTAATCCTATCCTGTGTGATACTGTGCTGACCCGTGAATCTAATCCTCTCCTGTGTGATACTGTCTGCTGAGCTGTGTATCTAATCCTATCCTGTGTGATACTGTGCTGACCCGTGTATCTAATCCTCTCCTGTGTGATACTGTCTGCTGAGCTGTGTATCTAATCCTATCCTGTGTGATACTGTCTGCTGAGCTGTGTATCTAATCCTATCCTGTGTGATACTGTGCTGACCCGTGTATCTAATCCTCTCCTGTGTGATACAGTCTCTTGAGCTGTGTATTTAATCCTATCCTGTGTGATACTGTCTGCTGAGCTGTGTATCTAATCCTATCCTGTGTGATACCGTCTGCTGAGCTGTGTATCTAATCCTATCCTGTGTGATACTGTGCTGACCCGTGAATCTAATCCTCTCCTGTGTGATACTGTCTGCTGAGCTGTGTATCTAATCCTATCCTGTGTGATACTGTGCTGACCCGTGTATCTAATCCTCTCCTGTGTGATACTGTCTGCTGAGCTGTGTATCTAATCCTATCCTGTGTGATACTGTCTGCTGAGCTGTGTATCTAATCCTATCCTGTGTGATACTGTGCTGACCCGTGTATCTAATCCTCTCCTGTGTGATACAGTCTCTTGAGCTGTGTATTTAATCCTATCCTGTGTGATACTGTCTGCTGAACCATTTATCTAATCCTATCCTGTGTGATACGGTCTGAGCCATGTATCTAATCCTCTCTTGTGTGATAGTCTGTTGAGCCGTGTATCTAATCCTATCCTGTGTGATACTGTCTGTTGAGCCGTGTATCTAATCCTCTCTTGTGTGATAGTCTGTTGAGCCGTGTATCTAATCCTATCCTGTGTGATACTGTGCTGACCCGTGTATCTAATCCTCTCCTGTGTGATACAGTCTCTTGAGCTGTGTATTTAATCCTATCCTGTGCTGAGCCGTGTATCTAATCCTCTCCTGTGTGATACTGTCTGCTGAACCATTTATCTAATCCTATCCTGTGTGATACGGTCTGAGCCGTGTATCTAATCCTCTCTTGTGTGATAGTCTGTTGAGCCGTGTATCTAATCCTATCCTGTGTGATACTGTCTGTTGAGCCGTGTATCTAATCCTCTCTTGTGTGATAGTCTGTTGAGCCGTGTATCTAATCCTATCCTGTGTGATACTGTGCTGACCCGTGTATCTAATCCTCTCCTGTGTGATACAGTCTCTTGAGCTGTGTATTTAATCCTATCCTGTGCTGAGCCGTGTATCTAATCCTCTCCTGTGTGATACTGTCTGCTGAGCTGTGTATCTAATCCTATCCTGTGTGATACTGTGCTGACCCGTGTATCTAATCCTCTCCTGTGTGATACTGTCTGCTGAGCTGTGTATCTAATCCTATCCTGTGTGATACTGTGCTGAGCCGTGTATCTAATCCTCTCCTGTGTGATACTGTCTGCTGAGCTGTGTATCTAATCCTCTCCTGTGTGATACTGTGCTGACCCGTGTATCTAATCCTCTCCTGTGTGATACAGTCTCTTGAGCTGTGTATTTAATCCTATCCTGTGTGATACTGTGCTGACCCGTGTATCTAATCCTCTCCTGTGTGATACTGTCTGCTGAGCTGTGTATCTAATCCTATCCTGTGTGATACTGTGCTGAGCCGTGTATCTAATCCTCTCCTGTGTGATACAGTCTCTTGAGCTGTGTATTTAATCCTATCCTGTGTGATACTGTCTGCTGAACCATTTATCTAATCCTATCCTGTGTGATACGGTCTGAGCCATGTATCTAATCCTCTCTTGTGTGATAGTCTGTTGAGCCGTGTATCTAATCCTATCCTGTGTGATACTGTCTGCTGAGCTGTGTATCTAATCCTATCCTGTGTGATACTGTGCTGACCCGTGTATCTAATCCTCTCCTGTGTGATACAGTCTCTTGAGCTGTGTATCTAATCCTCCTGTGTGATACTGTCTGCTGAGCTGTGTATCTAATCCTATCCTGTGTGATACTGTCTGCTGAGCTGTGTATCTAATCCTATCCTGTGTGATACTGTCTGCTGAGCTGTGTATCTAATCCTCTCCTGTGTGATACAGTCTCTTGAGCTGTGTATTTAATCCTATCCTGTGTGATACTGTCTGCTGAACCATTTATCTAATCCTATCCTGTGTGATACGGTCTGAGCCATGTATCTAATCCTCTCCTGTGTGATACAGTCTCTTGAGCTGTGTATCTAATCCTCCTGTGTGATACTGTCTGCTGAGCTGTGTATCTAATCCTATCCTGTGTGATACTGTCTGCTGAGCTGTGTATCTAATCCTATCCTGTGTGATACTGTGCTGAGCCGTGTATCTAATCCTCTCCTGTGTGATACAGTCTCTTGAGCTGTGTATTTAATCCTATCCTGTGTGATACTGTGCTGACCCGTGTATCTAATCCTCTCCTGTGTGATACAGTCTCTTGAGCTGTGTATTTAATCCTCTCCTGTGTGATACTGTCTGCTGAACCATTTATCTAATCCTATCCTGTGTGATACGGTCTGAGCCATGTATCTAATCCTCTCTTGTGTGAAAGTCTGTTGAGCCGTGTATCTAATCCTATCCTGTGTGATACTGTCTGTTGAGCCGTGTATCTAATCCTCTCTTGTGTGATAGTCTGTTGAGCCGTGTATCTAATCCTATCCTGTGTGATACAGTCTGTTGAGCTGTGTATCTAATCCTATCCTGTGTGATACTGTGCTGACCCGTGTATCTAATCCTATCCTGTGTGATACTGTGCTGACCCGTGTATCTAATCCTCTCCTGTGTGATACAGTCTCTTGAGCTGTGTATTTAATCCTATCCTGTGCTGAGCCGTGTATCTAATCCTCTCCTGTGTGATACTGTCTGCTGAGCTGTGTATCTAATCCTATCCTGTGTGATACTGTGCTGACCCGTGTATCTAATCCTCTCCTGTGTGATACAGTCTCTTGAGCTGTGTATTTAATCCTATCCTGTGTGATACTGTGCTGACCCGTGTATCTAATCCTCTCCTGTGTGATACTGTGCTGAGCCGTGTATCTAATCCTCTCCTGTGTGATACTGTCTGCTGAGCTGTGTATCTAATCCTCTCGTGTGATACTGTGCTGACCCGTGTATCTAATCCTCTCCTGTGTGATACTGTCTGCTGAGCTGTGTATCCAATCCTCTCCTGTGTGATACTGTCTGCTGAGCTGTGTATCTAATCCTATCCTGTGTGATACTGTGCTGAGCCGTGTATCTAATCCTCTCCTGTGTGATACAGTCTCTTGAGCTGTGTATTTAATCCTATCCTGTGTGATACTGTGCTGAGCCGTGTATCTAATCCTCTCCTGTGTGATACTGTCTGCTGAGCTGTGTATCTAATCCTCTCCTGTGTGATACTGTGCTGACCCGTGTATCTAATCCTCTCCTGTGTGATACAGTCTCTTGAGCTGTGTATTTAATCCTATCCTGTGTGATACTGTGCTGACCCGTGTATCTAATCCTCTCCTGTGTGATACTGTCTGCTGAGCTGTGTATCCAATCCTCTCCTGTGTGATACTGTCTGCTGAGCTGTGTATCTAATCCTATCCTGTGTGATACTGTGCTGAGCCGTGTATCTAATCCTCTCCTGTGTGATACAGTCTCTTGAGCTGTGTATCTAATCCTATCCTGTGTGATACTGTGCTGACCCGTGTATCTAATCCTCTCCTGTGTGATACTGTCTGCTGAGCTGTGTATCTAATCCTATCCTGTGTGATACTGTGCTGACCCGTGTATCTAATCCTCTCCTGTGTGATACTGTCTGCTGAGCTGTGTATCTAATCCTCTCCTGTGTGATACTGTCTGCTGAGCTGTGTATCTAATCCTATCCTGTGTGATACTGTGCTGACCCGTGTATCTAATCCTCTCCTGTGTGATACAGTCTCTTGAGCTGTGTATCTAATCCTCCTGTGTGATACTGTCTGCTGAGCTGTGTATCTAATCCTATCCTGTGTGATACTGTCTGCTGAGCTGTGTATCTAATCCTATCCTGTGTGATACTGTCTGCTGAGCTGTGTATCTAATCCTCTCCTGTGTGATACAGTCTCTTGAGCTGTGTATTTAATCCTATCCTGTGTGATACTGTCTGCTGAACCATTTATCTAATCCTATCCTGTGTGATACGGTCTGAGCCATGTATCTAATCCTCTCTTGTGTGATAGTCTGTTGAGCCGTGTATCTAATCCTATCCTGTGTGATACTGTCTGTTGAGCCGTGTATCTAATCCTCTCTTGTGTGATACAGTCTGTTGAGCTGTGTATCTAATCCTATCCTGTGTGATACTGTCTGCTGAGCCGTCTATCTAATCCTCTCCTCTCTGCATGTCTTTCCCCATTGCACACACAACTCAATGCGTGCGATAATTATGTGTAATTGTGTATTATGTGTGATCTACATGGCGGTATTATGTGAGAACACTATGGCGTCGTTATTTGCGATCTATATGATGGTATTATGTGAGAACTATAGGACAGTATTATGTGTGATCTATATGGCGGTATTATGTGAGAACACTATGGCAGTATTATCTTCAGAAAGCGGACCCATTCTATGGTGGTTCTGGCTGAGCAGCTGCACGCGGGTCTGGGGTAATAGAGGGGGCAGCGTGACCTCCAGTTAGGTGTGGTCAGGGGAAGGCTGGTGAGGCGGCTGAAGAGAGGGGTCTCATTTTTATTGTTACTATATGGCTACATTTCCTTCCCAGCGTCACCCCGGACTGCGCCTGTCGCCTCGCTTTCACACATCGCCAGGACAGGATGGAGAAGACAGGATCTGAGGAGGGGAATGGGGTCTGTATGCAAAGTCTGGATCAGAACAGGCCATCAATCCGCAGAAATGTTTCCTGGATTTCTGTGGAGCAGACGGTCCATCCATGTGTATAAAAGACAGCGCTCTATGTACAATCCCTGGCTGCTCCGCACACCAAACAGGGGGCCCCCCCTATTGACCAGCACACTGCTCTCCTGAAATACTCTGTGCTGCTGTCACCCTGCTCCCTCCACCACATATCTCCCAGAATCCTTGCTGCCTGTTATCCTCAGTGACTGTCTACTTATCAGTATAACTTTGCAGTCACCAACAAAATGGCTGCTCACTGTGTTCCTGAATATCATCCTCTCATATTCCTTAGCAAACACCCAGGAGGGGAGGAGAGGAGACAAAACACACACACACACACACACACACACACACACACACACACACACACACACACACACACACACACACACACACACACACACACACACACACGTCAGCAGACTCCGCACATAATTACTGCAGTGCAGTAATGTGAGCTAGTTGTACACTAGGTTTTTGTCAAATTTAAGCAGCTGCTCCCCCTAGTGTTTAAAAGTGGAAAACCACTGTTTGGGCACTCGGCAGGGCTCGGAAGGGAAGGCGCGCCATTTGACTTTTTGAATGGAAAATTAGCTCCAATTGTTAGCGGACACCATGTCGCATTTGGAGAGCCCCTGTGTGCCTAAACATTGGAGCTCCCCCACAAGCGACCCCATTTTGGAAACTAGACCCCCCAAGGAACTTATCTAGATGCATATTGAGCACTTTAAACCCCCAGGTGCTTCACAGAAGTTTATAATGCAGAGCCATGAAAATAAAAAATAATTTTTCTTTCCTCAAAAATTATTTTTAGCCTGGAATTTCCTATTTTGCCAAGGGTAATAGGAGAAATTTGACCCCAAATGTTGTTGTCCAGTTTGTCCTGAGTACGCTGATACCTCATATGTGGGGGTAAACCACTGTTTGGGCGCACGGCAGGGCTCGGGAGGGAAGGCACGCCATTTGGCTTTTTAAATGGAAAAATAGCTCCAATCATTAGCGGACACCATGTCGCGTTTGGAGAGCCCCTGTGTGCCTAAACATTGGAGATCCCCCACAAGTGACCCCATTTTGGAAACTAGACCCCCAAAGGTACTAATCTAGATGTGTGGTGAGCACTTTGAACACCCAAGTGCTTCACAGAAGTTTATAATGCAGAACCATGAAAATAAAAAAATTTCTTTTCTCAAAAATGATTTTTTAGCCCGCAATTTTTTATTTTCCCAAGGGTAACAGGAGAAATTTGACCCCAAAAGTTGTTGTCCAGTTTCTCCTGAGTACGCTGATACCCCATATGTGGGGGTAAACCACTGTTTGGGCACACGTCGGGGCAGGGGCGGATTATCAGAGGGTCAATATGGGCGGTAGCCCAGGGCCCAGTGGTCTGGGGGGGGCCTGGGCTACCGCACAGATTGACCCTCCGCTAATCATCTGAATGCCCGCCGGCATTTGTGTGCCCCCCGGACCCGGTGGGCAGAGAGAGGGGGCCCGCATTGGGCCCCTTCTCATCTGCTCACCGGGCCCTTTCCAGCGCTGAGGCGGTTTTCTATTGACGTGCGGGCGCGTGCCTGCACGTCAATAGTTAACAACAACAGCCGCCAGCCAATTGGAGGCTGGCAGCTGATGTCGGCCGCAGCGCACACGTCGCTGGCGTCTGACGTCATTGTCAGTCGCCGGCGAGTGTGCGCTGCTGAAGGAAGCTCGCCGCCTGGAGCGCAGACAGGTGAGGAGACTTTGTTTTTCTGTTTGTTTTGTTTTTTTATCAGTTAATGGTGGACACACTGGGGCAATGCTGGACACACTGGGGCAGATTGCTAGAGACACTGGGGCAGATTGTTGGAGACAGTGGGGCAATGCTGGAGACAGTGGGGCAATGCTGGTGACAGTGGGGCAGATTGCTGGAGGACACACTGGGGGCAATGCTGGAGACACTGGGGCAGATTGCTGGAGGACACACTGGGGGCAATTCTGGAGACACTGGGGCAGATTGCTGGAGACACTGGGGCAGATTGTTGGAGACAGTGGGGCAATGCTGGAGACAGTGGGGCAGATTGCTGGAGACAGTGGGGCAGATTGCTGGAGACAGTGGGGCAGATTGCTGGAGACAGTGGGGCAATGCTGGAGACAGTGGGGCAATGCTGGAGACAGTGGGGCAATGCTGGAGACAGTGGGGCAGATTGCTGGAGGACACACTGGGGGCAATGCTGGAGACAGTGGGGCAGATTGCTGGAGACAGTGGGGCAGATTGCTGGAGACAGTGGGGCAGATTGCTGGAGACAGTGGGGCAGATTGCTGGAGGACACTGGGGCAATGCTGGAGACAGTGTGGCTGATTGCTGGAGGACACACGGGGCAATACTGGAGACACTGGGGCAGATTGCTAGAGACAGTGGGGCAATGCTAGAGACAGTGGGGCAATGCTGGAGACAGTGGGGCAATGCTGGAGACAGTGGGGCAATGCTGGAGACAGTGGGGCAGATTGCTGGAGGACACACTGGGGGCAATGCTGGAGACAGTGGGGCAATGCTGGAGACAGTGGGGCAGATTGCTGGAGGACACACTGGGGGCAATGCTGGAGACAGTGGGGCAGATTGCTGGAGGACACACTGGGGGCAATGCTGGAGACACTGGGGCAGTTTGCTGGAGACACTGGGGCAGATTGCTGGAGACAGTGGGGCAATGCTGGAGACAGTGGGGCAATGCTGGAGACAGTGGGGCAGATTGCTGGAGGACACACGGGGCAATGCTGGAGACACTGGGGCAGATTGCTAGAGACAGTGGGGCAATGCTGGAGACAATGGGGCAATGCTGGAGACAGTGGGGCAGATTGCTGGAGGACACACTGGGGCAATGCTGGAGACACTGGGGCAGATTGCTGGAGACACTGGGGCAGATTGTTGGAGACAGTGGGTCAATGCTTGAGACAGTGGGGCAATGCTGGAGACAGTGGGGCAGATTGCTGGAGGACACACGGGGCAATGCTGGAGACACTGGGGCAGATTGCTAGAGACAGTGGGGCAATGCTGGAGACAATGGGGCAATGCTGGAGACAGTGGGGCAGATTGCTGGAGGACACACTGGGGCAATGCTGGAGACACTGGGGCAGATTGCTGGAGACACTGGGGCAGATTGTTGGAGACAGTGGGTCAATGCTTGAGACAGTGGGGCAATGCTGGAGACAGTGGGGCAGATTGCTGGAGACAGTGGGGCAGATTGCTGGAGACACTGGGGCAGATTGCTGGAGACAGTGGGGCAATGCTGGAGACAATGGGGCAATGCTGGAGACAGTGGGGCAATGCTGGAAACAGTGGGGCAGATTGCTGGAGGACACACTGGGGGCAATACTGGAGACAGTGGGGCAGATTGCTGGAGACAGTGGGGCAGATTGCTGGAGACAGTGGGGCAGATTGCTGGAGACAGTGGGGCAATGCTGGAGACAGTGGGGCAGATTGCTGGAGGGCACACTGGGGGCAATGCTGGAGACAGTGGGGCAGATTGCTGGAGACAGTGGGGCAATGCTGGAGATAGTGGGGCAATGCTGGAGACGGTGGGGCAATGCTGGAGACGGTGGGGCAATGCTGGAGACGGTGGGGCAATGCTGGAGACAGTGGGGCAATGCTGGAGACAGTGGGGCAGATTGCTGGAGGACACACTGGGGGCAATGCTGGAGACAGTGGGGCAGATTGCTGGAGACAGTGGGGCAGATTGCTGGAGACAGTGGGGCAGATTGCTGGAGACAGTGGGGCAGATTGCTGGAGGACACTGGGGCAATGCTGGAGACAGTGTGGCTGATTGCTGGAGGACACACGGGGCAATACTGGAGACACTGGGGCAGATTGCTAGAGACAGTGGGGCAATGCTAGAGACAGTGGGGCAATGCTGGAGACAGTGGGGCAATGCTGGAGACAGTGGGGCAATGCTGGAGACAGTGGGGCAGATTGCTGGAGGACACACTGGGGGCAATGCTGGAGACAGTGGGGCAATGCTGGAGACAGTGGGGCAGATTGCTGGAGGACACACTGGGGGCAATGCTGGAGACAGTGGGGCAGATTGCTGGAGGACACACTGGGGGCAATGCTGGAGACACTGGGGCAGATTGCTGGAGACACTGGGGCAGATTGCTGGAGACAGTGGGGCAATGCTGGAGACAGTGGGGCAATGCTGGAGACAGTGGGGCAGATTGCTGGAGGACACACGGGGCAATGCTGGAGACACTGGGGCAGATTGCTAGAGACAGTGGGGCAATGCTGGAGACAATGGGGCAATGCTGGAGACAGTGGGGCAGATTGCTGGAGGACACACTGGGGCAATGCTGGAGACACTGGGGCAGATTGCTGGAGACACTGGGGCAGATTGTTGGAGACAGTGGGTCAATGCTTGAGACAGTGGGGCAATGCTGGAGACAGTGGGGCAGATTGCTGGAGGACACACGGGGCAATGCTGGAGACACTGGGGCAGATTGCTAGAGACAGTGGGGCAATGCTGGAGACAATGGGGCAATGCTGGAGACAGTGGGGCAGATTGCTGGAGGACACACTGGGGCAATGCTGGAGACACTGGGGCAGATTGCTGGAGACACTGGGGCAGATTGTTGGAGACAGTGGGTCAATGCTTGAGACAGTGGGGCAATGCTGGAGACAGTGGGGCAGATTGCTGGAGACAGTGGGGCAGATTGCTGGAGACACTGGGGCAGATTGCTGGAGACAGTGGGGCAATGCTGGAGACAATGGGGCAATGCTGGAGACAGTGGGGCAATGCTGGAAACAGTGGGGCAGATTGCTGGAGGACACACTGGGGGCAATACTGGAGACAGTGGGGCAGATTGCTGGAGACAGTGGGGCAGATTGCTGGAGACAGTGGGGCAGATTGCTGGAGACAGTGGGGCAGATTGCTGGAGACAGTGGGGCAATGCTGGAGACAGTGGGGCAGATTGCTGGAGGGCACACTGGGGGCAATGCTGGAGACAGTGGGGCAGATTGCTGGAGACAGTGGGGCAATGCTGGAGATAGTGGGGCAATGCTGGAGACGGTGGGGCAATGCTGGAGACGGTGGGGCAATGCTGGAGACGGTGGGGCAATGCTGGAGACAGTGGGGCAATGCTGGAGACAGTGGGGCAGATTGCTGGAGGACACACTGGGGGCAATGCTGGAGACACTAGGGCAGATTGCTGGTGACAGTGGGGCAGATTGCTGGAGACAGTGGGGCAGATTGCTGGAGACAGTGGGGCAATGCTGGAGACAGTGGGGCAATGCTGGAGACAGTGGGGCAGATTGCTGGAGGACACACTGGAGCAATGCTGGAGACACTGGGGCAGATTGCTGGAGGACACACTGGGGAAATGCTAGAGACACTGGGGCAAATTGCTGGAGACAGTGGGGCAGATTGTTGGAGACAGTGGGGCAGATTGTTGGAGACAGTGGGGCAGATTGCTGGAGACAGTGGGGCAGATTGCTGGAGACAGTGGGGCAGATTGCTGGAGACAGTGGGGCAGATTGCTGGACACACTGGGGGTAATATGCTGGACACACTGGGGCAGATTGCTGGACACACTGTCTGGGGGCAATATGCTGGACATACTGGGGCAGATTGCTGGACACACTGGGGGTAATATGCTGGACACACTGGGGGTAATATTCTGGACACACTGGGGGCAGGACTGGAGGCATGGGCAGAATGGAGACACAGGGTAGAATGAAAGACATGGGGCAGGATGGATACGATGGAGACAGATGGGGCAGGATGGGGAGATCATATGGTGTAGAATGGATACTCATGAGTGCAGGATGGGAGAACATATGGCTGGAGCCAGGAATGAGACACACGGGGCCAGGATGGGGAATATTATTACCATAGGGGCTAATTAAGGGATATTATTACTGCAGTGATGTGTTTATTTTATTTTCTGAGTATACTGTTTTAAATGGGGGGGGGGGGGGGGCGGTCCTGTTACTGTGCAGAGTGACACTATATCGCCTTTTTTTCTTCATGTGGTGTAATTTAGAAGTTGTGAAAAATTAAGTAATGTGTTCTGCAAGCGGAGCTCGAGATAACTGTGTTATTTCCTGCAGAAACGAGTCCTGGCAGGAAGAAATGATGGCGGTCTGTGCTGGATGAAAGATGAAGGACTTCACCTAGAGACGTCACTGGTGAGTCAGTGTTACCTATACACTGACACTATACACTGTATACTATATACAGAGGTCCTGTGTACAATGTCACACCAGTGATCACTGTATTACCTATACATTATATACAGAGCTCCTGTGTATGTCACCGGTGATCACTGTATTACCTGTACACAGACACTGCATACTAAGTACATATCTCCTGTGAATACTGGCACTTATGGTGATAGTATTGTGTTTTGTTTTTTTTTATTACTGATCAGTATTGTAGTATTCAGTCACTATGTGGTGGTAATATGTGGTCTGGAAATGGTGTTGTGGTATTTGTCCCTTGTAGGTGCTATTTGGTCACCAAGTGGTAATATGTGGTCTTGACATGGTGCGGTGGTATTTGTTCCTTGCATGTGATATTATTGGTTAAGATATACCTAAATTGTATTGCAGATTTTAACAAATATTTAATAGGTTACAGTAGAGTAGGGCCCGGCCCTTTTTTCTGGAATAATCTGGTTCGGGTATATCATGACCACCGTCACATGACCCCCGTCACATGACCCCGTTACATGACCCCCGTCACATGACCGGGGGGGCCCACAGTGTGTGAACAGCCCGGGGCCCTGGCTTTCCTTAATCCACCCCTGCGTCGGGGTTTGGAAGGGAAGTAGTGATGTTTTGAAATGCAGACTTTGATGGAATGCTCTGCGGGCATCACGTTGCGTTTGCAGAGCCCCTGATGTGCCTAAACAGTAGAAACTCCCCACATGTAACCCCACTTTGGAAACTAGACCCCCAAAAGAACTTATCTAGATGTGTGGTGAGCACTTTGAACCCCCCAAGTGCTTCACAGAAGTTTATAACGCAGAGCAGTGAAAATGATAAATAAGTTTTCTTTCCTCAAAAATAATTTTTTAGCCCAGAATTTTTTAATTTTCCCAAGGGTAACAGGAGAAATTTGACCCCAATAGTTGTTGTCCAGTTTCTTCTGAGTACGGTGATACCCGATATGTGGGGGTAAACTACTGTTTGGGCACATGCCGGGGCTCGGAAGTGAAGTAGTGACTTTTGAAATGCAGACTTTGATAGAATGGTCTGCGGGCGTCACGTTGCGTTTGCAGAGCCCCTGGTGTGCCTAAACAGTAGAAACCCCCCACATGTGACCACATTTTGGAAACTAGACTCCCCAAGGAACTTATCTAGATATGTGGTGAGCACTTTGAACCCCCAATTGCTTCACAGACGTTTACATCACAGAGCCGTGAAAATAAAAAATAATTTTTCCTATCGCCACGACAGCACCCACAACGAGAGAGGGGATCCGCCCACCTTCCGGACAGGAACCTACAGGTTAAAAAGGTGCGGTCCCCCTCGCCCTCCAGTTTGGGTTCCTGTCCGGACGGCGGGAGCCTACAGGTCTCGTTCACCTACCTGGGTCCGCCAAGCCTCTGTGCGGTGTCCAGGTGAGAACGGCAGAGTCGGGGGCCCAGAAGCAGCGTCGGGGGAAGTCCTGTGTTCAGCTTCCCCCCTCGTCTGGCAAGGAGTGGCATGGCTGAGCGTTTGAAGTGGCGTTCCCGGGGGAAGGCACGCCGCCCTGGGTCGTCCACACGAGCGCGACGCTGCGGGAGCAGGTCGGCGCTTATGACCCGGAAGTGATCTAACGACTTCCGGAGGAGGCCGGGAGGAGGAGCGCGGGACCTTTGAAAAGAAGGCAGCGCTTGGTGAGTGGTGTGCGGCAACATGTCTTCCACAGGAGACGCCGAACACCGACAGCTAGCAGAGCAGAGGAGCAGCAGCAGATCTCATAGTGGAGATGTGGCACGCGGGCAGCAGGACCCTGGCAACCCGACGTCACGTCGCACCTCACCCCCTCAGAAACCGGTGCTCTAATTTCATCAGCAGTGGTGAGTGTTATATCTGAGCCACTGGCTGATACAACTGTCTTCTATACTATGCTTTGTTATAGGGGAAGAAGGTCTCAAAGTCTAAACATAAGCAGTGTGCGTTATGCACGGAGCCACTACCTGACACCTATGTAAAGAAATTATGTCAGACGTGTATATGCCGTACGTTAGAGGAAGAGGCCCCCCTCCGTGTATCGGATTTGAGGGAAGTAATTAGGGAAGAAATAAAATCTTCCCTTAAATCTAGGCGGCATGAGAAGAGTAGTATGGAAATGGTATCCGATTCCAGCCCTTCGTTGCAAGAGGGCGAGTGTTCGGAGAGTTCATCACCATCCTCCTCAGATGAGGAGGGAAGGCCTTGCTTTGCCACCGATAATATGGAGACTTTAATTAAGGCAGTCTGTGCGACTATGGGTGTGGCTGAGAGTAAAGAACCGAAAACAACCCAGGAGATTATGTTCGCAGGGCTGAGCCAGAGAAGTTGCAAAGCTTTCCCGGTGGTAGATACCGTTAAAGATCTGGTCAAACGGGAGTGGGACAAGCTGGATAAAAGGTTCTTACCTTCGGCCGCAAAAAGAAGGTACCCCTTTGAGGATGACACCTTATCCCAGTGGATGAAGATCCCAAAAGTAGATGCGGCAGTAGCCTCTACCTCGAAAACAGCCTCGCTACCATTAGAGGATGTAGGACTCCTTAAAGATCCTTCAGACAGGAAGGCTGACATGCTCCTTAAGAAGGTGTGGGAGGCATCATCTGGAGCCTTTAAGCCCGCAATCGCAGGCACCTGTACGGCAAGATCAGTTATGGTCTGGGTAACTCAGCTGGAAGAACAGCTTAAAGCTAAAGTACCCAGGGATAAATTGTTAAACTCCCTGTCTCAGGTCAGAGAAGGAGCGGCTTATCTAGCGGATGCCTCGATTGATTCCCTGAAATTGGCTGCAAGATCGGGGGGTCTCTCAAATGCAGCCCGACGGGCACTTTGGCTAAAGACCTGGAAGGGGGATGCTCAGGCAAAAGCCAAATTGTGCTCCATTCCGTGTAGGGGTGAGTACCTATTCGGCCCGGTGCTGGATGACATCCTTGCAAAGGCAGAAGACAGAAAGAAGGGTTTTCCTAAAACATTTAATCCCACTTTTAGGAATGCCTTCCGGAGACGCATGCCCTTCAGAAAATTCCAGTCAGACCAGCAGGGATATAATCGTGACTGGGAGACGTCGGACCAAAAGAAGAAAGGTGGATACTATAAAAATCCTTCATCTTTCTCAAGACGTAGACGTAATTACAGATAGAACAGATCTACCAGTAGGGGGAAGACTACGGTTTTTCTCAGCAGAATGGAAAAGGATAACTTCTAGCGCCTGGATAATGGGAGTAGTCGAGTCAGGATTAAAATTAGAATTTTTGAGAACTCCCCCAAAACATTTGTTATAACATCACTGGACACTCCGGCCCAACAACAGGCCTTAGAATTAGAGATTCAACAATTGCTTACAAAGCGAGTTATTGAAGAAGTGCCAAAACATGAGGAGAAGACGGGCTTTTATTCTCCGCTATTCTTAATCTCTAAACCTGATGGGTCCTTTAGGACTATCACAAATTTACGTAAATTGAATAAATATCTTCAGTACCACGCTTTTAAGATGGAATCCATTAAATCAACAACTAAGCTTTTGTTTCCTAGGTGCTACATGTCGGTCTTGGATCTAAAAGATGCGTACTACCATCTTCCAGTTCACAGAAATCACCAGCAATTCCACAGGATGGCAGTATGGGTAAACCATCAGATTAAACATTTCCAATTTTTGGCAATGCCCTTTGGCCTGTCCATGGCACCTAGAGTTTTTACAAAGGTTGTGTCGGAAGTAATGGCCCATATCAGGGAAAAGGAAACCCTTGTAGTGCCCTATTTAGACGATTTTTTAATAGTCGGAAATTCAATTGCTCAGTGTACATCTAGGGTAAATGCCATAATATCATCCCTACAGGAACTCGGATGGATAATCAATTGGGAAAAGTCAAAACTGGAACCCACAAGACGTCAAATGTTCCTAGGAGTTCTTCTAGACTCAGAAGATCAGTCATCCTTCCTACCAGAAGAGAAGAAGCAGAAGATCATTCAAAGGATCACGGCTGTAAGGAAAGTTCCAAACTTAAGTTTATGAGACGCAATGTCTCTACTAGGATCTTTGACTGCGTGTATATCGGCGGTGAGATGGGCTCAGGCTCATACCCGAATGCTTCAATACGAGGTTCTTCAAGCAGAGAAAGATCTTCACGGTGCTCTGAGCAGAAAGTTCAGTCTATCACCCGCCACTCTTCACGATCTGAGATGGTGGCTCAATCTGGCACATTTGTCAAAAGGAGTTCTCTGGACCATCACTCCGGACAACGTAATTACAACAGATGCCAGTCCGTTCGGTTGGGGAGCCCATATGGGAGACATTCTAACCCAAGGGCGATGGTCGATTCAAGAGTCCCAGAATTCCTCAAATCTAAGAGAGCTTGCTGCAGTCAAACAGGCTCTTCTTTGCTTACTACCATCCCTGAGGAATTCACATTGTGTGTAAATGGGTTAGTAACTGGCTTAGTGATAGAAAGCAGAGGGTGGTTATAAATGGTATAGTCTCTAACTGGGTCGCTGTGACCAGTGGGGTACCGCAGGGGTCAGTATTGGGACCTGTTCTCTTCAACATATTCATTAATGATCTGGTAAAAGGTTTACACAGTAAAATATCGATATTTGCAGATGATACAAAACTATGTAAAGCAGTTAATACAAGAGAAGATAGTATTCTGCTACAGATGGATCTGGATAAGTTGGAAACTTGGGCTGAAAGGTGGCAGATGAGGTTTAACAATGATAAATGTAAGGTTATACACATGGGAAGAGGGAATCAATATCACCATTACACACTGAACGGGAAACCACTGGGTAAATCTGACAGGGAGAAGGACTTGGGGATCCTAGTTAATGATAAACTTACCTGGAGCAGCCAGTGCCAGGCAGCAGCTGCCAAGGCAAACAGGATCATGGGGTGCATTAAAAGAGGTCTGGATACACATGATGAGAGCATTATACTGCCTCTGTACAAATCCCTAGTTAGACCGCACATGGAGTACTGTGTCCAGTTTTGGGCACCGGTGCTCAGGAAGGATATAATGGAACTTGAGAGAGTACAAAGGAGGGCAACAAAATTAATAAAGGGGATGGGAGAACTACAATACCCAGATAGATTAGCGAAATTAGGATTATTTAGTCTAGAAAAAAGACGACTGAGGGGCGATCTAATAACCATGTATAAGTATATAAGGGGACAATACAAATATCTCGCTGAGGATCTGTTTATACCAAGGAAGGTGACGGGCACAAGGGGGCATTCTTTGCGTCTGGAGGAGAGAAGGTTTTTCCACCAACATAGAAGAGGATTCTTTACTGTTAGGGCAGTGAGAATCTGGAATTGCTTGCCTGAGGAGGTGGTGATGGCGAACTCAGTCGAGGGGTTCAAGAGAGGCCTGGATGTCTTCCTGGAGCAGAACAATATTGTATCATACAATTATTAGGTTCTGTAGAAGGACGTAGATCTGGGTATTTATTATGATGGAATATAGGCTGAACTGGATGGACAAATGTCTTTTTTCGGCCTTACTAACTATGTTACTATGTTACATGTACAGATACAAACAGACAATATGACTGTGGTGGCCTACATCAATCATCAGGGGGGGACAAGATCACGATCCCTAATGACCACTACAGCACAGATATTGTCTCTGGCCGAGAATCACTTACAATCCCTGTCGGCGGTTCATATAAAAGGGGAACTCAATATAGAGGCGGACTATCTCAGTCACCATTCCCTTCATCAGGGAGAGTGGTCCCTAAACCAACACATATTCGATCAAATAGTCAATCTGTGGGGATTGCCGATAATAGATCTATTTGCCACGAGGAAGAACAGGAAGGTCAGGAGGTTCGCATCCTTACACATAGCAGACCAACCATTCATAGTGGATTCCCTTCGTGTCCGTTGGGACTTCCAGCTGGCATATGCCTTTCCCCCTATGTGTCTGATTCCGATAGTTCTCAGGAAGATCCGGGAGGAAGGAGCCAGAGTGATCCTAATTGCCCCCTTCTGGCCCAGGAGGCCTTGGTTTTCTCTCCTCAGGACAATGTCTGTGACCGATCCCTGGGTGCTGCCAGTAGTTCCGGAACTTCTTTCTCAAGGTCCATTTCGTCATCCAAATTTGGAGACTCTTCACTTAACGGCTTGGAACTTGAGAGGGAGCTTCTGAAGGAGAGAGGGTTCTCTAATGCTTTAATTACTACCTTATTGAAAAGCAGGAAGGAGGTTACTACAAAGATCTATACAAAAATTTGGAAAAAATTCCTTATATTTTATCAGCAACCATTAGGAGATAGGGCTCCGATTTCAGCTATTTTAGAATTCCTTCAGAAAGGCTGGGAATTGGGTTTAGCAGTCAACACTCTAAGAGTTCATGTTTCAGCCTTGGGAGCTCTATATAACAGTGATATAGCTGGTAATAGATGGGTTGCTAGGTTTATTAAGGCATGTCAGCGTTCTAACCCAATCCATATTGTAAGAATACCCCCTTGGGATCTAAATTTGGTGCTTGAGGCTTTGACTGAACCTCCTTTTGAGCCATTGGACTCTATTTCGATAAAGAATTTAACTTTAAAGACAGCTCTACTTTTAGCATTAACGTCTGCCAGGAGGGTCAGTGATATACATGCGTTATCAGTAGATCCTCCCTATCTAATAATTCTCCAGGATAAGATTGTCTTAAAGCCTGATCCTGCATATTTACCAAAAGTAGCAACTAAATTTCATAGAAGTCAGGAGATTTATTTACCATCTTTCTATGAAAATCCAGGTTCAGAAGAGGAGAAAAAATATCATACCCTAGATGTAAAGAGGGCGATATTAGAATACCTGGATAGGACACAAAGCTAGAGACAGAGTAGGGCTCTGTTTGTTTCTTTCCAGAATCAGAAAAAGGGTTCTGGTGTCACGAAGAACTCTATCGCTAGATGGATTAGAGAAGCGATATGTCTTGCCTACTCTGCCAGGGGAGTAACACCAACAGAAGGCATCAGGGCGCACTCCACTCGGGCCATGGCATCATCCTGGGCGGAGAAGGCAGATGTCCCCATTGAAATATGTAAGGCGGCAACTTGGTCATCACCTTCCACCTTTTATAAGCACTATCGCCTTGATCTATCCGCTAATTCCAGCTTACAGTTTGGCCGTTCAGTACTTAGTGCTGTTGTCCCTCCCAGTTAAATAGTCTTTGAAAGTCTCTCGTTGTGGGTGCTGTCGTGGCGATAGGAAAACCGGTTTTTACGTACCGGCAATAGGATTTTACAGAGTCCACGACAGCACCCATACATTCCCCCCCGTATTTAGTTACTTATTCTTGCACTCTGTTGGAAGGTGTGCCTTAGAGATCACTCTATAGAGGTGGTGGTATTTAGTAGTGTTTAAGATAATATTGTCATGTACTGATGCATTGGCGGTATCCCTTGTACTCTGGAACACAAACTGGAGGGCGAGGGGGACCGCCCCTTTTTAACCTGTAGGTTCCTGTCCGGAAGGTGGGCGGATCCCCTCTCTCGTTGTGGGTGCTGTCGTGGACTCTGTAAAATCCTATTACCGGTACGTAAAAACCGGTTTTCTTTCCTCAAAAATTATGTTTTAGCAAGCAATTTTTTATTTTCACAAGGGTAACAGGAGAAATTGGACCCCAATAATTGTTGCGCAGTTTTATCCTGAGTATGCTGGTACCCCATATGTGGGGGTAAACCACTGTTTGGGCGCACGTCGGGGCTCGGAAGTGAGGGAGCACCATTTGACTTTTTGAATACAAGATTGGCTGGAATCAATGGTGGCGCCATGTTGCGTTTGGAGACCTCTGATGTGCCTAAACAGTGGAAACCCCTCAATTCTAACTCCAACACTAACCCCCCCACACCCCTAACCCTAATCCCAACTGTAGCCATAACCCTAATCACACCCCTAACCACAACCCTAATTCCAACCCTAACCGTAAGGCTATGTGCCCACGTTGCGGATTCGTGTGAGATTTTTCCGCACCATTTTTTAAATGATTTCCAGTGTTTTTTGTGCGGATTTCACCTGCGGATTCCTATTGAGGAACAGGTGTAAAACGCTGCGGAATCCGCACAAAGAATTGACATGCGGCGGAAAATACAACGTAGCGTTTCCGCGCTGTATTTTCCGCACCATGGGCACAGCGGATTTGGTTTTCCATAGGTTTACTTGGTACTGTAAACCTGATGGAACACTGCTGCGAATCCGCTGCGGCCAATCTGCTGCGGATCCGCAGCCAAAGCCGCACCGTGTGCACATAGCCTAATTCTAAAGGTATGTCCACACGCTGCGGAAAACACTGCGGATCTGCAGCAGTTTCCCATGAGTTTACAGTTCAATGTAAACCTATGGGAAACAAAAATCGCTGTTCACATGCTGCAGAAAAACTGCACGGAAACGCAGCGGTTTACATTCCGCAGCATGTCACTTCTTTCTGCGGATTCCGCAGCGGTTTTACAACTGCTCCATTAGTAAACCGCAGTTGTAAAACTGCAGTGAAATGTGCAGAAAAACCACGGTAAATCCGCAATAAATCCGCAGCGGTTTAGCACTGCGGATTTATCAAATCCGCTGCGGAAAAATCCGCAGAGGACCCGAATATGTGTGCACATACCGAAACCCTAACCCTAACCCTAACCCTAGTTCTTACCCCAACCTTAGTGGAAGAAAAAAAATATATATATATTTATTTTATTATTGTCCCTACCTATGGGGGTGACAAGGGGGGGGGGTCATTTAGTTTTTTTTTTTTTTTTTTATTCACTGTGAGGTTTTATCACAGTGATCAAAATGCACTTGAAATGAATCTGCTGGCCGGCAGATTCGGCGGGCGCACTGCGCATGCGCCCGCCATTTTGGAAGATGGCGGCGCCCAGGAAAGAAGACGTATGGACCCCTGGAGGCTCGGTAAGTATGATGGGGTGGGGGGGGAGCACGGGGGGGTGGATCGGAGCATGGGGAGGTGAATCGGAACACGGGGGGGTGGATTGGAGCACGGAGGGGTGGATTGGAGCACGGGGGGGGGGATCGCAGTGCGGTTGGGTGGATCGGAGTGCGGGGGGGTTGGATTGGAGCACGGGGGGTGGGATTGGAGCACGGGGGAGCGGACGGGGGAGCGGAGCACAAGACGGAGGGGAGCGGACCACAGATCGGAGGGCTGGGGGGGCGATAGGTGGGGTGGGGGCACATCAGTGTTTCCAGCCATGGCCGATGATATTGCAGCATCGGACATGGCTGGATTGTAATATTTCACCAGTTTTTTAGGTGAAATATTACAAATCGCTCTGATTGGCAGTTTCACATTCAACAGCCAATCAGAGTGATCGTAGCCACGGGGGGGTGAAGCCACCCCCCCTGGGCTAAACTACCACTCCCCCTGTCCCTGCAGATCGGGTGAAATGGGAGTTAACCCTTTCACCCGATCTGCAGGGACGCGATCTTTCTGTGACACAGCATATGCGTCACAGGTCGGATTGGCACCGACTTTCATGACGCATACGCTGTGTCACAGGTCGGGAAGGGGTTAATCACCAGTTTTGATGATTATGGGCATTTACTTATTTCCTGCTCTATCATGAAGGATCACTATACTGGCTGTTGGCAGAGTGACTGAGCATGTGTGTCCACCAGGAATCATCTCATTAGATAGACACTGGAAAGCATATTGCTACACACTTAGAAAACCTGATGGTGCCGGACTATGTCTTAACTTTTCAAGAAATTACTTTTACTAGCTTCTTAGTTACAAATAATTGTCATATTTATGATCTATACTGTGACTCTGATATGTAATTGGAGCGCCCGCCAGGACCGCGGGGTACTCGGGCTGGGTCCGACAGTTCTTAAGGGGGTGGTCATGGCAGCAGTGACCCCGGTCCTTGGCCCTGGGGGTAATTGTAATGAAATGAAGTGGAAATAAAGTCTATAGGGGGTAGAGCTGGGCCCCAGGGCAGTTATGGTGTTAAAGTCAATGATGGAGAATGTTGTAGTGCAGGGCAGGTGACGCTGTAATAATTCAGAGGACACAGCAGGGTGCAGTTTCCACACTTTACTCACAGTTTTTTTTTATGCAGTCCCCAGCTGGGTACTGTGTCCTCCAGGTCTGTGGTCCAGCCAGCTCTCAGGTAAATTGGGGTTCACTTTCCCGAGACCCCCTTTTCTTATGTACCTTCCCTGGCCGTCTCGTTGCGCTGACTTCGCCCTCCTGCCCTGCGCCTCACGCACAGTGTCCCAAGCCAGCAGCCTCGGATCTTGTTGGGTGACGTCCTCCTGGTCCCCTTGATCCTATGTGGCTGCCTTTTCGGTAAATGTGTGTGGCTGTGGCATGTACAGTAACCACCGCCTCTGCGGCTTGCTAGCTGAGCCTTGTAGTTCTTCCACTAGTCTGGGGGCAGGTTCCCCTACTGTGACCTGGTCTTTCCACCCAACTACGGTTGGCACGGATTCGGGCACCCAGGGTGGATTCCTCACTTCCGTGGCCCCTATGACCTCTTCCTTCCTTCTCTCTCTGTCCTCTGGTGTTGGGACGAGCTCCTCACTCCTCAAGTCCCCAGCTCCAACTCCCTCTGCCTCTCACTAACTGATGTGCACCTCCTTCTTGTTTCCATGACCGCTCCTCACAACTGCCACTCTCTCCACCCACACCTTCTACCTAGTCCCTCCCTGGCCTAGAGAGGTCTAGTGTTGGATGCTAGTGTGTGGGTACTGGGTAGTGTCCCCTCCTTACCCGAGAGCAGAGAACCACACCTCTGGGTGAGGTGCAGTACTTCTATGGTGACTGGACCCTCAGGGGGGCCACATAATGGCCGGCAAATGTCCCTGACTCCCTGACACTCATCGCCACCCTGCTGATACTCAATTACGTTCATAATGTGACTGCCAACAGGTGAAAGTGGTTGACTAGTTTGGCAAATTAATTTGGGATTACCCTATAGGACAATTTGCATTGCATGGATGGCCTGTCACTTTTTAACATAGTAACATAGTAACATAGTTAGTAAGGCCGAAAAAAGACATTTGTCCATCCAGTTCAGCCTATATTCCATTATAATAAATACCCAGATCTACGTCCTTCTACAGAACCTAATAATTGTATGATACAATATTGTTCTGCTCCAGGAAGACATCCAGGCCTCTCTTGAACCCCTCGACTGAGTTCGCCATCACCACCTCCTCAGGCAAGCAATTCCAGATTCTCACTGCCCTAACAGTAAAGAATCCTCTTCTATGTTGGTGGAAAAACCTTCTCTCCTCCAGACGCAAAGAATGCCCCCTTGTGCCCGTCACCTTCCTTGGTATAAACAGATCCTCAGCGAGATATTTGTATTGTCCCCTTATATACTTATACATGGTTATTAGATCGCCCCTCAGTCGTCTTTTTTCTAGACTAAATAATCCTAATTTCGCTAATCTATCTGGGTATTGTAGTTCTCCCATCCCCTTTATTAATTTTGTTGCCCTCCTTTGTACTCTCTCTAGTTCCATTATATCCTTCCTGAGCACCGGTGCCCAAAACTGGACACAGTACTCCATGTGCGGTCTAACTAGGGATTTGTACAGAGGCAGTATAATGCTCTCATCATGTGTATCCAGACCTCTTTTAATGCACCCCATGATCCTGTTTGCCTTGGCAGCTGCTGCCTGGCACTGGCTGCTCCAGGTAAGTTTATCATTAACTAGGATCCCCAAGTCCTTCTCCCTGTCAGATTTACCCAGTGGTTTCCCGTTCAGTGTGTAATGGTGATATTGATTCCCTCTTCCCATGTGTATAACCTTACATTTATCATTGTTAAACCTCATCTGCCACCTTTCAGCCCAAGTTTCCAACTTATCCAGATCCATCTGTAGCAGAATACTATCTTCTCTTGTATTAACTGCTTTACATAGTTTTGTATCATCTGCAAATATCGATATTTTACTGTGTAAACCTTCTACCAGATCATTAATGAATATGTTGAAGAGAACAGGTCCCAATACTGACCCCTGCGGTACCCCACTGGTCACAGCGACCCAGTTAGAGACTATACCATTTATAACCACCCTCTGCTTTCTATCACTAAGCCAGTTACTAACCCATTTACACACATTTTCCCCCAGACCAAGCATTCTCATTTTGTGTACCAACCTCTTGTGCGGCACGGTATCAAACGCTTTGGAAAAATCGAGATATACCACGTCCAATGACTCACCGTGGTCCAGCCTATAGCTTACCTCTTCATAAAAACTGATTAGATTGGTTTGACAGGAGCGATTTCTCATAAACCCATGCTGATATGGAGTTAAACAGTTATTCTCATTGAGATAATCCAGAATAACATCCCTCAGAAACCCTTCAAATATTTTACCAAGAATAGAGGTTAGACTTACTGGCCTATAATTTCCAGGTTCACTTTTAGAGCCCTTTTTGAATATTGGCACCACATTTGCTATGCGCCAGTCCTGCGGAACAGACCCTGTCGCTATAGAGTCACTAAAAATAAGAAATAATGGTTTATCTATTACATTACTTAGTTCTCTTAGTACTCGTGGGTGTATGCCATCCGGACCCGGAGATTTATCTATTTTAATCTTATTTAGCCGGTTTCGCACCTCTTCTTGGGTTAGATTGGTGACCCTTAATATAGGGTTTTCATTGTTTCTTGGGATTTCACCTAGCATTTCATTTTCCACCGTGAATACCGTGGAGAAGAAGGTGTTTAATATGTTAGCTTTTTCCTCGTCATCTACAACCATTCTTTCCTCACTATTTTTTAAGGGGCCTACATTTTCAGTTTTTATTCTTTTACTATTGATATAGTTGAAGAACAGTTTGGGATTAGTTTTACTCTCCTTAGCAATGTGCTTCTCTGTTTCCTTTTTGGCAGCTTTAATTAGTTTTTTAGATAAAGTATTTTTCTCCCTATAGTTTTTTAGAGCTTCAATGGTGCCATCCTGCTTTAGTAGTGCAAATGCTTTCTTTTTACTGTTAATTGCCTGTCTTACTTCTTTGTTTAGCCACATTGGGTTTTTCCTATTTCTAGTCCTTTTATTCCCACAAGGTATAAACCGCTTACACTGCCTATTTAGGATGTTCTTAAACATTTCCCATTTATTATCTGTATTCTCATTTCTGAGGATATTGTCCCAGTCTACCAGATTAAGGGCATCTCTAAGCTGTTCAAACTTTGCCTTCCTAAAGTTCAATGTTTTTGTGACTCCCTGACAAGTCCCCCTAGTGAAAGACAGGTGAAACTGCACAATATTGTGGTCGCTATTTCCTAAATGCCCAACCACCTGCAGATTTGTTATTCTGTCAGGTCTATTAGATAGTATTAGGTCTAAAAGTGCTGCTCCTCTGGTTGGATTCTGCACCAATTGTGAAAGATAATTTTTCTTGGTTATTAGCAGAAACCTGTTGCCTTTATGGGTTTCACAGGTTTCTGTTTCCCAGTTAATATCCGGGTAGTTAAAGTCCCCCATAACCAGGACCTCATTATGGGTTGCAGCTTCATCTATCTGCTTTAGAAGTAGACTTTCCATGCTTTCTGTTATATTTGGGGGTTTGTAACAGACCCCAATGAGAATTTTGTTACCATTTTTCCCTCCATGAATTTCAACCCATATGGACTCGACATCCTCATTCCCTTCGCTAATATCCTCCCTTAAAGTGGACTTTAGACAAGACTTTACATAGAGACAAACCCCTCCTCCTCTCCGATTTTTACGATCCTTTCTAAACAGACTGTAACCCTGTAAGTTAACTGCCCAGTCATAGCTTTCATCTAACCATGTCTCGGTTATTCCCACTATGTCAAAGTTACCTGTAGATATTTCTGCTTCTAGTTCTTCCATCTTGTTTGTCAGGCTTCTGGCGTTTGCGAGCATGCAGTTCAGAGGATTTTGTTTTGTTCCAATCTCCTCACTGTGGATTGTTTTAGAAATGTTCTTACCTCCCTTCTGAGTATGTTTTCCTGGGTCGTCTTTGTTCGAGTCTAATGTTTTTCTTCCCGTCCCCTCTTCTTCTAGTTTAACGCCCTCCTGATGAGTGTAGCGAGTCTTCTGGCGAATGTGTGTTTCCCAGGTTTGTTGAGGTGTAGTCCGTCTCTGGCGAGGAGTCCATCATACCAGTAATTCACACCGTGGTCCAGGAATCCAAATCCTTGTTGTCTGCACCATCGTCTTAGCCAGTTGTTTGCATCAAGGATCCTGTTCCATCTCCTGGTGCCATGCCCGTCTACTGGAAGGATAGAAGAAAAAACTACCTGTGCATCCAGTTCCTTTACTTTCTTCCCCAACTCTTCAAAGTCCTTGCAGATTGTCGGTAGGTCCTTCCTTGCCGTGTCATTGGTGCCAACATGTATCAGAAGAAATGGGTGGACGTCCTTGGAGCTGAAGAGCTTTGGTATCCTATCGGTCACATCCTTGATCATCGCACCTGGAAGGCAGCATACTTCTCTTGCAGTTATGTCCGGTCTGCAGATGGCTGCTTCTGTGCCTCTCAGTAGTGAGTCTCCCACCACCACCACTCTTCGTTGCTTCTTGGCTGTACTTTTTGCTGTCACTTGTTGCTGTGTGCCCTTTTCTTTTTTGCTTGCTGGTATTGCTTCATTCTTAGGTGTGCCATCTTCATCCTCTACAAAGATTTGATATCGGTTCTTCAGTTGTGTGGTTGGTGATTTCTCCATGGTCTTCTTGCTTCTTTTGGTCACATGCTTCCACTCATCTGCTTTTGGAGGTTCTCTGACACTTTTTGCACCTTCTGTGACCAGTAGAGATGCTTCTGTTCTGTCTAGAAAGTCTTTATTCTCTTTGATGAGTTTCAAAGTTGCTATTCTTTCTTCCAGACCCCGCACCTTTTCTTCTAAAAGGGCCACTAGTCTACACTTCTGACAGGTGAAATTGGATTCTTCTTCTGGTCGATCTGTGAACATGTAGCACATGCTGCAGCTCACCATGTAGGTTGTCACATCTGCCATGTTGCTCCTAGATCCTGCTGACTTGCTGTGTGTTTTCCTTCTTGTGTAATCTACTCAGCCAAGCTCTCTTGCAATAATGTCCTACAGGCAAAAATTCGCGCGCCGTAAGATGCGCGGTTTGGTGATGCTTTCGAAGCAGCTGGTCCCGGCTGTACCCAACGATCTTCTAGCTTAGGGAGACTTCGCTTCTCCCAGAAGGCACCTGGAATGTGCAAATTAACCTCCTGAAGCTTGAATCCCTGGTTTGGTGATGCTTTCGAAGCAGCTGGTCCCGGCTGTACCCAACGATCTTCTAGCTTAGGGAGACTTCGCTTCTCCCAGAAGGCACCTGGAATGTGCAAATTAGCCTCCTGAAGCTTGAATCCCTGGTTTGGTGATGCTTTCGAAGCAGCTGGTCCCGGCTGTACCCAACGATCTTCTAGCTTAGGGAGACTTCGCTTCTCCCAGAAGGCACCTGGAATATGCAAATTAGCCTCCTGAAGCTTGAATCCCTGGTTTGGTGATGCTTTCGAAGCAGCTGGTCCCGGCTGTACCCAACGATCTTCTAGCTTAGGGAGACTTCGCTTCTCCCAGAAGGCACCTGGAATATGCAAATTAGCCTCCTGAAGCTTGAATCCCTGGTTTGGTGATGCTTTCGAAGCAGCTGGTCCCGGCTGTACCCAACGATCTTCTAGCTTAGGGAGACTTCGCTTCTCCCAGAAGGCACCTGGAATATGCAAATTAGCCTCCTGAAGCTTGAATCCCTGGTTTGGTGATGCTTTCGAAGCAGCTGGTCCCGGCTGTACCCAACGATCTTCTAGCTTAGGGAGACTTCGCTTCTCCCAGAAGGCACCTGGAATATGCAAATTAGCCTCCTGAAGCTTGAATCCCTGGTTTGGTGATGCTTTCGAAGCAGCTGGTCCCGGCTGTACCCAACGATCTTCTAGCTTAGGGAGACTTCGCTTCTCCCAGAAGGCACCTGGAATATGCAAATTAGCCTCCTGAAGCTTGAATCCCTGGTTTGGTGATGCTTTCGAAGCAGCTGGTCCCGGCTGTACCCAACGATCTTCTAGCTTAGGGAGACTTCGCTTCTCCCAGAAGGCACCTGGAATATGCAAATTAGCCTCCTGAAGCTTGAATCCCTGGTTTGGTGATGCTTTCGAAGCAGCTGGTCCCGGCTGTACCCAACGATCTTCTAGCTTAGGGAGACTTCGCTTCTCCCAGAAGGCACCTGGAATATGCAAATTAGCCTCCTGAAGCTTGAATCCCTGGTTTGGTGATGCTTTCGAAGCAGCTGGTCCCGGCTGTACCCAACGATCTTCTAGCTTAGGGAGACTTCGCTTCTCCCAGAAGGCACCTGGAATATGCAAATTAGCCTCCTGAAGCTTGAATCCCTGGTTTGGTGATGCTTTCGAAGCAGCTGGTCCCGGCTGTACCCAACGATCTTCTAGCTTAGGGAGACTTCGCTTCTCCCAGAAGGCACCTGGAATATGCAAATTAGCCTCCTGAAGCTTGAATCCCTGGTTTGGTGATGCTTTCGAAGCAGCTGGTCCCGGCTGTACCCAACGATCTTCTAGCTTAGGGAGACTTCGCTTCTCCCAGAAGGCACCTGGAATATGCAAATTAGCCTCCTGAAGCTTGAATCCCTGGTTTGGTGATGCTTTCGAAGCAGCTGGTCCCGGCTGTACCCAACGATCTTCTAGCTTAGGGAGACTTCGCTTCTCCCAGAAGGCACCTGGAATATGCAAATTAGCCTCCTGAAGCTTGAATCCCTGGTTTGGTGATGCTTTCGAAGCAGCTGGTCCCGGCTGTACCCAACGATCTTCTAGCTTAGGGAGACTTCGCTTCTCCCAGAAGGCACCTGGAATATGCAAATTAGCCTCCTGAAGCTTGAATCCCTGGTTTGGTGATGCTTTCGAAGCAGCTGGTCCCGGCTGTACCCAACGATCTTCTAGCTTAGGGAGACTTCGCTTCTCCCAGAAGGCACCTGGAATATGCAAATTAGCCTCCTGAAGCTTGAATCCCTGGTTTGGTGATGCTTTCGAAGCAGCTGGTCCCGGCTGTACCCAACGATCTTCTAGCTTAGGGAGACTTCGCTTCTCCCAGAAGGCACCTGGAATATGCAAATTAGCCTCCTGAAGCTTGAATCCCTGGTTTGGTGATGCTTTCGAAGCAGCTGGTCCCGGCTGTACCCAACGATCTTCTAGCTTAGGGAGACTTCGCTTCTCCCAGAAGGCACCTGGAATATGCAAATTAGCCTCCTGAAGCTTGAATCCCTGGTTTGGTGATGCTTTCGAAGCAGCTGGTCCCGGCTGTACCCAACGATCTTCTAGCTTAGGGAGACTTCGCTTCTCCCAGAAGGCACCTGGAATATGCAAATTAGCCTCCTGAAGCTTGAATCCCTGGTTTGGTGATGCTTTCGAAGCAGCTGGTCCCGGCTGTACCCAACGATCTTCTAGCTTAGGGAGACTTCGCTTCTCCCAGAAGGCACCTGGAATATGCAAATTAGCCTCCTGAAGCTTGAATCCCTGGTTTGGTGATGCTTTCGAAGCAGCTGGTCCCGGCTGTACCCAACGATCTTCTAGCTTAGGGAGACTTCGCTTCTCCCAGAAGGCACCTGGAATATGCAAATTAGCCTCCTGAAGCTTGAATCCCTGGTTTGGTGATGCTTTCGAAGCAGCTGGTCCCGGCTGTACCCAACGATCTTCTAGCTTAGGGAGACTTCGCTTCTCCCAGAAGGCACCTGGAATATGCAAATTAGCCTCCTGAAGCTTGAATCCCTGGTTTGGTGATGCTTTCGAAGCAGCTGGTCCCGGCTGTACCCAACGATCTTCTAGCTTAGGGAGACTTCGCTTCTCCCAGAAGGCACCTGGAATATGCAAATTAGCCTCCTGAAGCTTGAATCCCTGGTTTGGTGATGCTTTCGAAGCAGCTGGTCCCGGCTGTACCCAACGATCTTCTAGCTTAGGGAGACTTCGCTTCTCCCAGAAGGCACCTGGAATATGCAAATTAGCCTCCTGAAGCTTGAATCCCTGGTTTGGTGATGCTTTCGAAGCAGCTGGTCCCGGCTGTACCCAACGATCTTCTAGCTTAGGGAGACTTCGCTTCTCCCAGAAGGCACCTGGAATATGCAAATTAGCCTCCTGAAGCTTGAATCCCTGGTTTGGTGATGCTTTCGAAGCAGCTGGTCCCGGCTGTACCCAACGATCTTCTAGCTTAGGGAGACTTCGCTTCTCCCAGAAGGCACCTGGAATATGCAAATTAGCCTCCTGAAGCTTGAATCCCTGGTTTGGTGATGCTTTCGAAGCAGCTGGTCCCGGCTGTACCCAACGATCTTCTAGCTTAGGGAGACTTCGCTTCTCCCAGAAGGCACCTGGAATATGCAAATTAGCCTCCTGAAGCTTGAATCCCTGGTTTGGTGATGCTTTCGAAGCAGCTGGTCCCGGCTGTACCCAACGATCTTCTAGCTTAGGGAGACTTCGCTTCTCCCAGAAGGCACCTGGAATATGCAAATTAGCCTCCTGAAGCTTGAATCCCTGGTTTGGTGATGCTTTCGAAGCAGCTGGTCCCGGCTGTACCCAACGATCTTCTAGCTTAGGGAGACTTCGCTTCTCCCAGAAGGCACCTGGAATATGCAAATTAGCCTCCTGAAGCTTGAATCCCTGGTTTGGTGATGCTTTCGAAGCAGCTGGTCCCGGCTGTACCCAACGATCTTCTAGCTTAGGGAGACTTCGCTTCTCCCAGAAGGCACCTGGAATATGCAAATTAGCCTCCTGAAGCTTGAATCCCTGGTTTGGTGATGCTTTCGAAGCAGCTGGTCCCGGCTGTACCCAACGATCTTCTAGCTTAGGGAGACTTCGCTTCTCCCAGAAGGCACCTGGAATATGCAAATTAGCCTCCTGAAGCTTGAATCCCTGGTTTGGTGATGCTTTCGAAGCAGCTGGTCCCGGCTGTACCCAACGATCTTCTAGCTTAGGGAGACTTCGCTTCTCCCAGAAGGCACCTGGAATATGCAAATTAGCCTCCTGAAGCTTGAATCCCTGGTTTGGTGATGCTTTCGAAGCAGCTGGTCCCGGCTGTACCCAACGATCTTCTAGCTTAGGGAGACTTCGCTTCTCCCAGAAGGCACCTGGAATATGCAAACTAGCCTCCTGAAGCTTGAATCCCTGGTTTGGTGATGCTTTCGAAGCAGCTGGTCCCGGCTGTACCCAACGATCTTCTAGCTTAGGGAGACTTCGCTTCTCCCAGAAGGCACCTGGAATATGCAAACTAGCCTCCTGAAGCTTGAATCCCTGGTTTGGTGATGCTTTCGAAGCAGCTGGTCCCGGCTGTACCCAACGATCTTCTAGCTTAGGGAGACTTCGCTTCTCCCAGAAGGCACCTGGAATATGCAAACTAGCCTCCTGAAGCTTGAATCCCTGGTTTGGTGATGCTTTCGAAGCAGCTGGTCCCGGCTGTACCCAACGATCTTCTAGCTTAGGGAGACTTCGCTTCTCCCAGAAGGCACCTGGAATATGCAAATTAGCCTCCTGAAGCTTGAATCCCTGGTTTGGTGATGCTTTCGAAGCAGCTGGTCCCGGCTGTACCCAACGATCTTCTAGCTTAGGGAGACTTCGCTTCTCCCAGAAGGCACCTGGAATATGCAAATTAGCCTCCTGAAGCTTGAATCCCTGGTTTGGTGATGCTTTCGAAGCAGCTGGTCCCGGCTGTACCCAACGATCTTCTAGCTTAGGGAGACTTCGCTTCTCCCAGAAGGCACCTGGAATATGCAAACTAGCCTCCTGAAGCTTGAATCCCTGGTTTGGTGATGCTTTCGAAGCAGCTGGTCCCGGCTGTACCCAACGATCTTCTAGCTTAGGGAGACTTCGCTTCTCCCAGAAGGCACCTGGAATATGCAAATTAGCCTCCTGAAGCTTGAATCCCTGGTTTGGTGATGCTTTCGAAGCAGCTGGTCCCGGCTGTACCCAACGATCTTCTAGCTTAGGGAGACTTCGCTTCTCCCAGAAGGCACCTGGAATATGCAAATTAGCCTCCTGAAGCTTGAATCCCTGGTTTGGTGATGCTTTCGAAGCAGCTGGTCCCGGCTGTACCCAACGATCTTCTAGCTTAGGGAGACTTCGCTTCTCCCAGAAGGCACCTGGAATATGCAAATTAGCCTCCTGAAGCTTGAATCCCTGGTTTGGTGATGCTTTCGAAGCAGCTGGTCCCGGCTGTACCCAACGATCTTCTAGCTTAGGGAGACTTCGCTTCTCCCAGAAGGCACCTGGAATATGCAAATTAGCCTCCTGAAGCTTGAATCCCTGGTTTGGTGATGCTTTCGAAGCAGCTGGTCCCGGCTGTACCCAACGATCTTCTAGCTTAGGGAGACTTCGCTTCTCCCAGAAGGCACCTGGAATATGCAAATTAGCCTCCTGAAGCTTGAATCCCTGGTTTGGTGATGCTTTCGAAGCAGCTGGTCCCGGCTGTACCCAACGATCTTCTAGCTTAGGGAGACTTCGCTTCTCCCAGAAGGCACCTGGAATATGCAAACTAGCCTCCTGAAGCTTGAATCCCTGGTTTGGTGATGCTTTCGAAGCAGCTGGTCCCGGCTGTACCCAACGATCTTCTAGCTTAGGGAGACTTCGCTTCTCCCAGAAGGCACCTGGAATATGCAAACTAGCCTCCTGAAGCTTGAATCCCTGGTTTGGTGATGCTTTCGAAGCAGCTGGTCCCGGCTGTACCCAACGATCTTCTAGCTTAGGGAGACTTCGCTTCTCCCAGAAGGCACCTGGAATATGCAAACTAGCCTCCTGAAGCTTGAATCCCTGGTTTGGTGATGCTTTCGAAGCAGCTGGTCCCGGCTGTACCCAACGATCTTCTAGCTTAGGGAGACTTCGCTTCTCCCAGAAGGCACCTGGAATATGCAAACTAGCCTCCTGAAGCTTGAATCCCTGGTTTGGTGATGCTTTCGAAGCAGCTGGTCCCGGCTGTACCCAACGATCTTCTAGCTTAGGGAGACTTCGCTTCTCCCAGAAGGCACCTGGAATATGCAAATTAGCCTCCTGAAGCTTGAATCCCTGGTTTGGTGATGCTTTCGAAGCAGCTGGTCCCGGCTGTACCCAACGATCTTCTAGCTTAGGGAGACTTCGCTTCTCCCAGAAGGCACCTGGAATATGCAAACTAGCCTCCTGAAGCTTGAATCCCTGGTTTGGTGATGCTTTCGAAGCAGCTGGTCCCGGCTGTACCCAACGATCTTCTAGCTTAGGGAGACTTCGCTTCTCCCAGAAGGCACCTGGAATATGCAAACTAGCCTCCTGAAGCTTGAATCCCTGGTTTGGTGATGCTTTCGAAGCAGCTGGTCCCGGCTGTACCCAACGATCTTCTAGCTTAGGGAGACTTCGCTTCTCCCAGAAGGCACCTGGAATATGCAAATTAGCCTCCTGAAGCTTGAATCCCTGGTTTGGTGATGCTTTCGAAGCAGCTGGTCCCGGCTGTACCCAACGATCTTCTAGCTTAGGGAGACTTCGCTTCTCCCAGAAGGCACCTGGAATATGCAAATTAGCCTCCTGAAGCTTGAATCCCTGGTTTGGTGATGCTTTCGAAGCAGCTGGTCCCGGCTGTACCCAACGATCTTCTAGCTTAGGGAGACTTCGCTTCTCCCAGAAGGCACCTGGAATATGCAAATTAGCCTCCTGAAGCTTGAATCCCTGGTTTGGTGATGCTTTCGAAGCAGCTGGTCCCGGCTGTACCCAACGATCTTCTAGCTTAGGGAGACTTCGCTTCTCCCAGAAGGCACCTGGAATATGCAAATTAGCCTCCTGAAGCTTGAATCCCTGGTTTGGTGATGCTTTCGAAGCAGCTGGTCCCGGCTGTACCCAACGATCTTCTAGCTTAGGGAGACTTCGCTTCTCCCAGAAGGCACCTGGAATATGCAAATTAGCCTCCTGAAGCTTGAATCCCTGGTTTGGTGATGCTTTCGAAGCAGCTGGTCCCGGCTGTACCCAACGATCTTCTAGCTTAGGGAGACTTCGCTTCTCCCAGAAGGCACCTGGAATATGCAAATTAGCCTCCTGAAGCTTGAATCCCTGGTTTGGTGATGCTTTCGAAGCAGCTGGTCCCGGCTGTACCCAACGATCTTCTAGCTTAGGGAGACTTCGCTTCTCCCAGAAGGCACCTGGAATATGCAAATTAGCCTCCTGAAGCTTGAATCCCTGGTTTGGTGATGCTTTCGAAGCAGCTGGTCCCGGCTGTACCCAACGATCTTCTAGCTTAGGGAGACTTCGCTTCTCCCAGAAGGCACCTGGAATATGCAAATTAGCCTCCTGAAGCTTGAATCCCTGGTTTGGTGATGCTTTCGAAGCAGCTGGTCCCGGCTGTACCCAACGATCTTCTAGCTTAGGGAGACTTCGCTTCTCCCAGAAGGCACCTGGAATATGCAAATTAGCCTCCTGAAGCTTGAATCCCTGGTTTGGTGATGCTTTCGAAGCAGCTGGTCCCGGCTGTACCCAACGATCTTCTAGCTTAGGGAGACTTCGCTTCTCCCAGAAGGCACCTGGAATATGCAAATTAGCCTCCTGAAGCTTGAATCCCTGGTTTGGTGATGCTTTCGAAGCAGCTGGTCCCGGCTGTACCCAACGATCTTCTAGCTTAGGGAGACTTCGCTTCTCCCAGAAGGCACCTGGAATATGCAAATTAGCCTCCTGAAGCTTGAATCCCTGGTTTGGTGATGCTTTCGAAGCAGCTGGTCCCGGCTGTACCCAACGATCTTCTAGCTTAGGGAGACTTCGCTTCTCCCAGAAGGCACCTGGAATATGCAAATTAGCCTCCTGAAGCTTGAATCCCTGGTTTGGTGATGCTTTCGAAGCAGCTGGTCCCGGCTGTACCCAACGATCTTCTAGCTTAGGGAGACTTCGCTTCTCCCAGAAGGCACCTGGAATATGCAAATTAGCCTCCTGAAGCTTGAATCCCTGGTTTGGTGATGCTTTCGAAGCAGCTGGTCCCGGCTGTACCCAACGATCTTCTAGCTTAGGGAGACTTCGCTTCTCCCAGAAGGCACCTGGAATATGCAAATTAGCCTCCTGAAGCTTGAATCCCTGGTTTGGTGATGCTTTCGAAGCAGCTGGTCCCGGCTGTACCCAACGATCTTCTAGCTTAGGGAGACTTCGCTTCTCCCAGAAGGCACCTGGAATATGCAAATTAGCCTCCTGAAGCTTGAATCCCTGGTTTGGTGATGCTTTCGAAGCAGCTGGTCCCGGCTGTACCCAACGATCTTCTAGCTTAGGGAGACTTCGCTTCTCCCAGAAGGCACCTGGAATATGCAAATTAGCCTCCTGAAGCTTGAATCCCTGGTTTAAAACAACTGTGAAATCCCTTAAGTCTTCTGTGGCGTCGCTGCAGGCGATCACTTGCTAACATATTCCCCTGCTGATTATATCTGATTGCTCGAGTGGCAGTAGTAGTAGAAGAGTGAGTTTTAATAATATAAGTGCTCTATAACATGACTATGCACCAAGTTAAGTAAAATGATCTGCAGGACCCTGTTCCCAGGGCCCCATCCGTGATCCATAGCACTCAGATGGGAGCAATGCAGAATCCTATTAATTGTCTAGTTTACCAAATCTTCTAGTCTGTTTGCAGCGAAATAATGATGTGGCTGCTGTGAATCGTTTTGCTGAACTTTACTATTCCCTTTATATGTGAGCTTGAATATTTAATAGTGCAAAAATTGAATTTTTGGCTCAGATGATAAGATGGGGAATGCAGTTCTGCAAGGTTCTGAAACTTTCCAAATTATTTCTCCAGTTGTATTATATCGTCTCATTCTTCTGCTCTTCTACATTAGAGATAGACATGACTGGCTTGTTGTAAGAAGCAATGAATAAATAAGTACGAGCATTTCATGTTCTTGTGTGTTCAGACTTTTGTCTTCTATTACTTTTTCTATTCTTTTGTTATATTTGCATTGGGATTTTCACCTTCGTTCGTCATAAAACGGTAGATGAGAAATACAGATATATTGCCTTTGTTGTTAGAGTTGTTGGAAGCAAAACTGAAGATCAAACAAAATCCATTCAACTTCTTAACCCCTTAGTGACAGAGCCAATTTGGTACTTAATGACCGAGCCAATTTTTGCAATTCTGACCACTGTCACTTTATGAGGTTATAACTCTGGAACGCTTCAACGGATCCCACTGATTCTGAGATTGTTTTTTCGTGACATATTGTACTTCATGCTAGTGGTAACATTTCTTCGATATTACTTGCGATTATTTATGAAAAAAACGGAAATATGGCGAAAATTTTTAACATTTTGCAATTTTCAAACTTTGTATTTTTATGCCCTTAAATCAGAGAGATATGTCATGAAAAATAGTTAATAAATAACATTTCCCACATGTCTACTTTACAACAGCACAATTTTGGAAACAAATTTTTTTTTTGTTAGGGAGTTATAAGGGTTAAAAGTTGACCAGCAATTTCTCATTTTTACAACACCATTTTTTTTTAGGGACCAAATCACATTTGAAGTCATTTTGAGGGGTCTATATGATAGAAAATAATGAAGTGTGACACCATTCTAAAAACTACCCACCTCAAGGTTCTCAAAACCACATTCAAGAAGTTTATTAACCCTTTACGTGCTTCACAGGAACTGAAACAATGTGGAAGGAAAAAATGAACATTTAACTTTTTTTTGCAAACATCTTAATTCAGAACCATTTTTTTTATTTTCACAAGTGTAAAAACAGAAATGTAACCATAAATTTTGTTATGCAATTTCTCCTGAATACGCCAATACCTCATATATGGGGGTAAACCACTTTTTGGGCGCACCGCAGAACTTAGAAGTGAAGGAGCGCCGTTTGACTTTTTCAATGCAGAATTGGCTGGAATTGAGATTGGACGCCATGTCACGTTTGGAGAGCCCCTGATGTGCCTTAACAGTGGAAACCCCCCACAAGTGACACCATTTTGGAAACTAGACCCCTTAAGGAACTTATCTAGATGTGTGGTGAGCACTTTGAACCCCCATGTGCTTCACAGAAGTTTATAACGTAGAGCCGTGAAAAAAAAAAAAAAATCGCTTTTGTTTACACAAAAATGATCTTTTTGCCCACAAATTTTTATTTTCACAAGGGTAACAGGAGAAATTAGACCACAAAAGTTGTGCAATTTCTCCTGAGTTCGTCAATACCCAATATGTGGGGGTAAACCCCTGTTTGGGCACACCGCAGAGCTTGGAAGAGAAGGAGCGCCGTTTTACTTTTTCAATGTAAAATTGGCTGGAATTGAGATCGGATGCCATGTCGCGTTTGGAGAGCCCCTGATGTACCTAACCAGTAGAAACCCTCCACAAGTGACCCCATTTTGGAAACTAGACCCCCCAAGGAACTTATCTAGATGTGTGGTGAGAACTTTGAATGCCCAAGTGCTTCACAGAAGTTTAGAATGCAGAGTCGTGAAAATAAAAAATATTTTTTTTTCCACAAAAAAGATATTGTAGCCCCCAAGTTTTTATTTTCACAAGGGTAACAAGAGAAATTGGACCCCAGAAGTTGTTGTCCAATTTATCCCGAGTATGCTGATGCCCCATATGTGGGGGTAACCCACTGTTTGGGCGCACGGCAGAGCTCAGAAGGGAGGGAGCACCATTTGACTTTTTGAGCGCAAAATTGGCTATCGTGATTGGAGACCCCCTGATGTACCTAAACAGTGGAAACCCCCCAATTCTAGCTCCAACCCTAACCCCAACACACCCCTAACCCTAATCCCAACCTGATCCATAATCCTAATCACTAACCCTAACCATAATCACAACCTTTACCCCAAAACAACCCTAATGTCAACCCTAACCATAACCCTAATCAAAACCCTAAATCCAACACACCCCTAATCCTAATCTCAACCCTAACCTCAAACCTAACCCTAATCCCAATACACCCCTAATCACAACCCTAACCTTAACCCTAATCCCAAACCTAACCCTAATCCCAAGCGTAACCCTAATGCCAACCCTAAACCTAATACCAACCCTAATCCAAACCCTAACCCTAATCCCAACTCTAACCCTAACTTTAGCCCCAACCCTAACCCTAGCCCTAAGGCTACTTTCACACTTGCGTTGTTTGGCATCCGTCGCAATCCGTCGTTTTGGACAAGAAACGGATCCTGCAAATGTGCCCGCAGGATGCGTTTTTTGCCCATAGACTTGTATTGCCGACGGATCGTGACGGATGGCCTCACGTCGCGTCCGTCGTGCACTGGATCAGTGTTTTGGCGGACCGTCAGCACGAAAAAACGTTCAATGTAACGTTTTTTTTGTACGTCGCATCCGCCATTTCTGACCACGCATGCGTGGCCGTAACTCCGCCCGCTCCTCCCCAGGCCATAGATTGGGCAGCGGATGCGTTGAAAAACTTCATCCGCTGCCCACGTTGTGCACAATTTTCACAACGTGCGTCGGTATGTCGGGCCGATGTATTGCGACGGCCCCGTACCGACGTAAGTGTGAAAGAAGCCTAACCCTAAATTTAGCCCTAACCCTAATCCTAGCCCTAAAACCCTACCCCTACCCCTAACCCTAGCCCTAACCCTAGCCCTACCCCTAGCCCTACCCCTAACCCTACCCCTAACCCTACCCCTAACCCTACCCCTAACCCTACCCCTAACCCTAACCCTACCCCTAACCCTAACCCTACCCCTAACCCTACCCCTACCCCTAACCCTACCCCTAACCCTAATTTTAGCCCCAACTGCTCTTCTCCTGCCGGCCGGCAGATGGAGACAGATGGCGGGCGCACTGCGCATGCGCCCGCCATTTTCTTTTGCCGGCGGCCAGGAGGAGCAGCAGGAGGACCCAGGGACACAGGTGAGTATGGCAGGGTCCCCGAATCCCCCTATTTCTCTGTCCTCTGATGTGCGATCACATCAGAGGACAGAGAATTACACTGACTTTTTTTTTTTTTTGCGATCGCCGGTAAACAGTTAATTACCGGCGATCGCAAATGCGGGGTGGGTTAAAAACCCCCCGAATCATGTTCTCTGGGGTCTCGGCTACCCTCGGCAGCCGAGACCACGGAGAAAATCCGACTCTGGGAGGCGCTATTTACTTTTTCCACAGCGCCGTTAATTAACGGCGCTGTGGTTTAAGTACCCTTAGCGGCCGCCGTTAAAAGGCGTATCGGCGGTCGCTAAGGGGTTAAAGATGGGAATATTTTGGGTCAATTTTTATCATATTTTTTGTGATTTTCCAACAAATCCTGCTCTTTATGAGAAGAAATTAAGTTTTCACTGATACTACTTTGGGGTTTAAGGTACCTTCACACTAAACGACGCTGCAGCGATCCAGACAACGATCCGGATCGCTGCAGCGTCGCTGTTTGGTCGCTGGAGAGCTGTCACACAGACCGCTCTCCAGCGACCAACGATGCCGGTAACCAGGGTAAACATCGGGTTACTAAGCGCAGGGCCGCGCTTAGTAACCCAATGTTTACCCTGGTTACCATCCTAAAAGTAAAAAAAACAAACGCTTCATACTTACCTACCGCTGTCTGTCCTCGGCGCTCTGCTTCTCTGTACTGGCTGTGAGCACAGCGGCCGGAAAGCAGAGCGGTGACGTCACCGCTCTGCTTTCCGGCCGCTGTGCTCACTGTGAGTGCAGGAAAGCACAGCGCCGGGGACAGACAGCGGAAGGTTAGTATGAAGCGTTTGTTTTTTTTACTTTTAGGATGGTAACCAGGGTAAATATCGGGTTACTAAGCGCGGCCCTGTGCTTAGTTACCCGATGTTTACCCTGGTTACCAGCGAAGACATCGCTGAATCGGTGTCACACTCGCCGATTCAGCGATGTCAGCGGGAGAGCCAGCGACCAAAGAAAGTGCTGGCCCTCTAGCCCCGACCAACGACATCACAGGAGGATTCTGATCGCTGCTGCGTGTCAAACTAAACGATATCGCTAGCCAGGACGCTGCAACATCACGGATCGCTAGCGATATCTTTTAGTGTGAAGGTACCTTTAGGCTGCGGTCACACTAGCAGTATTTGGTCAGTATTTTACCTCAGTATTTGTAGCCAAAACCAGGAGTGGGTGATAAATACAGAAGTGGTGCATATGTTTCTATTATACTTTTTCTTTATTTGTTCCACTCCTGGTTTTGGCTAACAAATACTGATGTAAAATACTGACCAAATACTGACAGTGTGACGGCAGCCTTAGACAGTAGAATCTATCTATATAATCTTCTAAGGGGTACTTCCGTCTGTTTGTCTGTCTGACTGTTTGTCTGTCTGTAACGTAAATCCCGCATCGCTGCATCAGCAACAAGTTTAGTCCGGGCGCAAATTGGCCCCTCCGTGCTCTCCTTCAGTCAGCGCCAGTGTGTCGCACCATCCCAGACCAACTTTTTACTATTGATGCTGCCATGCAGCATCAATAGTAAAAAGATATAATGCTAAAAATAAAAAAAGTGCTATTCTCATCTTCCAATGTCCACCGATGCGCGCGATGCGGCCGCCAGCTTCCGCTCCCAGAGATACATTGCGAAATTACCCAGATGACTTAATGGTCTCGAGACCGCTAAGTCATCTGGGTAATTTTGCAATGCATCTCTGGGAACGGAAGCTGGCGGCCGCATCGCACGCATCGGGAGAGCTTCGGTGGACGACGGAGGGTGAGTATATAACTATTTTTTATTTTAATTATTTTTTTTAACAGGGATATGGTGCCCACACTGCTATATACTACGTGGGCTGTTATATATACTGTGTGGGTTGTGTTATATACTTTGTGGTCTGTGTTATATACTACGTGGGCTGTGCTATATATTACGTGGGCTGTGTTATATACTGCGTGGGCTGTGTTATATACTGCATGGGCTGTGCTATATACTATGTGGGCTGTGCTATATATTACTTGGGCTGTGTTATATACTATGTGGGCTTTGCTATGTATTACGTAGGCTGTGTTATATACTCCCTGGCTGCTATATACTATGTGGGCAGTGTTATATACTGCGAGGCCTGTGCTATATACTACGTGGCCTGTGTTATATACTGCATGGGCTGTGCTATATTCTATGTGGCTGCTATATACTACGTGGCTTTGCTATATACTACATGACTGTCTGTGTTATGTGGGCTGTGCTATATACTATGTGGCTGCTATATACTATGTGGCTATGCTATATACTATGTGGCTGTGCTATATATTACATGGCTGTGCTAAGCGTGACGTATATACATACATACATATTCTAGAATACCTGATGCATGTTATATACTATGAGGGCTGTGCTATATATTACATGGGCTGTGTTATATACTGCCTGGCTGCTATATACTACGTGGGCAGTGTTATATACTGCGTGGGCTGTGTTATATACTATGTGGCTTGTGTTATATACTGCGTGGGCTGTGCTATATATTACGTTGGCAGTGCTATATAGTATATGGCTGCTATATACTATGTGGCTGCTATATACTATGTGGCTGTGCTATATACTATGTGGCTGTGCTATATACTATGTGGCTGTGCTATATGCTATGTGGCTGTGCTATATGCTATGTGGCTGTGCTATATGCTATGTGGCTGTGCTATATGCTATGTGGCTGTGCTATATGCTATGTGGCTGTGCTATATGCTATGTGGCTGTGCTATATGCTATGTGGCTGTGCTATATGCTATGTGGCTGTGCTATATGCTATGTGGCTGTGCTATATGCTATGTGGCTGTGCTATATGCTATGTGGCTGTGCTATATGCTATGTGGCTGTGCTATATGCTATGTGGCTGTGCTATATGCTATGTGGCTGTGCTATATGCTATGTGACTGTGCTATATGCTATGTGGCTGTGCTATATGCTATGTTGCTGTGCTGTATACTATTTGGCTTTGCTATATACTATGTGTCTGTGCTAAGTGTGACGTACATACATACATACATACGTACATATTCTAGAATACCCAATGCGTTAGAATCGGGCCACCATCTAGTTTACCAATAACTGTTTTTAGGGTTAGGGTGGCAATATTAGGACTAAGGCAAGACAGAGGAAGATAACAGCCTAGGGCACTACTATATACCACCTGGAATGGGGGGTGGGTGGATAAATGTCATTACTGTTGTAACATTGCACTGCTGATATTCTCCCGTGCCCTAAGTGACATGAACTGTGCTGTCATTAGTATTGCAACATAAAGATTGCTGGGAAATAGACAGACCAGTAAGAAGTAGTGATAAGATTATTGATCCACAAAGTGAAATATTTTGAAATTTGATTTGTGGCTGTCAAAAAAAACCTTTCCCATCATCATTTCGCATACAGGTGAAGCATGAGAGCACGGGCTAACGTAATTCTGCGTTGTAGTGTTGGCCTTCCCAAAATGCTTGGCAGCAATGATATCAAGAAGATTATGCTACCAATGGTGGTCAATAACGGGGCCATCCCAGATCACTGGCTCCCAACAGAGCACAGATTGTCATTCTCCATCTCCAGAGTCACTGGTAAGTTGTCCTCTGCTGTAAAGTGTAGTTTATTATGGTCAGTGAGGTCACCTCTTTCTCTTTCTCTTGCTCTCTTTCCTGTAGAGTGTAATTTCTTTAGGTCAATGGGGCTCTATCTGTCCTCTAGAGTGTAAGCTCTTAAAGTCAGATTGGTGTTCTCTCTCCTCAACAGTGTAAGATCTTATGGTTACCAGGGGCCCTCTCCCTCTTGTATAGTGTAAGCTTTTATGGTAGAGTGTAAACTATTATTGTTAGCGGTATCCTCTCTCTTTCCTGTAGAGAGAAAGCTCTTATGGTCAGTAGAGTACTCTCTCCTTCTCTCTCCTGTAGAGTGTAAGCTCTTATGGTCAGCGGGGTCCTCTCTGCTTCTCTCCCCTGTAGAGTGTAAGCTTTTATGGTCAGTAGGGTCCTCTCTCTCTACCCTGTAGAGAGTAAGCTCTTATGGTCAGTGGAGTACTCTCTCCTTCTCTCTCCTGTAGAGTGTAAGCTCTTATGGTCAGCGGGGTCCTCTCTCTCTCCTGTAGAGAGTAAGCTCTTATAGTCAGTGGGGTCCTCTCTCCTCTCCCCTGTATAGTGTAAGCTCTTATGGTCAAGAGTGTCCTCTCTTTCTCTCCTGTAGAGTGTAAGCTCTTATGATCTGTGGGGTCCTCTCTCTCCTGTAGAGTGTAAGCTCTTATGATCAGTGGGGTCCTCTCTCCTGTAGAGAGTAAGCTCTTATAGTCAGTAGAGTCCTCTCTCCTATCCCCTGTAGAGTGTAAGCTCTTATGGTCAAGGGTGTCCTCTCTTTCTCTCCTGTAGAGTGTAAGCTCTTATGGTCAGCGGGGTCCTCTCTCTTTTCTGTAGAGTGTAAGCTCTTATGGTCAGTAGGGTCCTCTCTCTATCCTGTAGAGAGTAAGCTCTTATGGTCAGTAGAGTACTCTCTCCTTCTCTCTCCTGTAGAGTGTAAGCTCTTATGGTCAGTAGGGTCCTCTCTCTTTCTCTCCTGTAGAGTGTAAGCTCTTATGGTCAGTAGAGTACTCTCTCCTCTCCCCTGTAGAGTGTAAGCTCTTATGGTCAAGGGTGTCCTCTCTTTCTCTCCTGTAGAGTGTAAGCTCTTATGGTCAGCAAAGCTCTTATGGTCAGCAAAGTCCTCTCTCCTCTAGAGTGTAAACTATTGTGTCCTCTCTCTCTATTTCTCTCCTGTACAGTGTAAGCTCTTATTTTTAGCAGGGTCCTCTCTCTTGAGTAGGGTGTCAGTTCTTATGATCAGCGAGGTCCTCACTATCTCTCCTGTAGTGTAAGCTCTTATGGTCAGCAAGTTCCTCTCTCATGCAGATGTGCCATCACTCCTATTCTTTACTTGTTTACTAGTGATTACTAACTCCACGTTTGGGTCAGGAGTTAGATTCTAGTGGCAGCTAATCAAAAACTGCATTGTCCACTGTATTTATTCCTGATTTCTACTATGAATACCAATATTCTTAACGCATACAGATCTGCTTATTAATATTCACACCTTTACGTAACGTTTCTAGACCTTATACATGTGTATAACAGAGTTCAACCTTTTGTGCTCCCAAAATAAGTGGCCAACCAAAGTAATTATATATACACAGAGCGACTCTAAAAAGAATTGAGAGCTGTCAGCAGTGTAATAATGTCCCTGCCAAGAAGGCAGGATTTGTTCTTTGTCCTTCTCTAAATTGCTTTGTAGAGAGAACCTTTTACTTTTTTAAGTAAAAAATAAATAAAAAGTAACTGCAGGTAAAACTCAAGTGACGGACCGCCGGCTACTGAATACTGAGCAGGTGACGTTCATAACAAAGAATCCTTAAAATAATATTCACCAAAACACCTTGATTATGTCTACTTTGCAAATAAATCTTAACTCTATATAACGGGATATATTGTCTCACCAGCACAACCCCTCTTCCAGTGCCCGATAGGAACATATGGAAATTATAGAGAGGTCCTCCACCAAAGACATCCCTCTATTAGCTAAAGTCAAGCATTGCTACAAAAGAGTAAAGCCCCCAATAAACGATAGATCAAAGTTGTAGAAAGTGGATTATTTGGATTGGTAATCAAAAAGGTTTCTTGTTCGAGCAACAATCGACTTTTATGCATGAACGTTCAATGTCTATTCAACCAGATACAAAAGGTAACGTTTCGTCCATTCAAAAGCTCTTTATCAAGTACAAACAGAGAGCTGTATGGTGAGCTTAAATAGCTGGTTGACATACCAACACCAATCATTAAATAGCTCCGTCCACTAGAGTAACTATCAATATACATACAAAAAACAAACATATTGATAAAATAAAGGACATACTGTAAGTCCAATACAGGAATAGACACATAACTTGCAATCGATGTAATAGAAAACAGACATCATATGGGATAATATACATAACATTGTTTGGATGAAGACCTCCGCGATGATCATCCAATAAGAATGAAGCAATTGCATTACCAGGGCAACCGCCATCCAATACAAAAACGATCCGCCCCCATGAGCAGTGCGCCAGAGCAGACATTGCCCAATCATAGGACGGATATCAGCGATGTCATCAGAGAAGTGATCACATGAGCGCATCCCAGCAATGGCCGAGCCATTGTGAGAATATGGACTGTCTTACCCCATTCCTACTCTGAAGACAACCGCCGAATGCATATGTTTAATGTGGGACAGCTCATAGAATCTCATGGCTTTCAGTATCACCTCTATGCTGACGACACACAGATCTACATCTCTGGACCAGATATCACCTCCCTTCTAACCAGAATCCCTCAATGTCTGTCCACTATTTCATCCTTCTTCTCCGCTAGATTTCTGAAACTTAACATGGACAAAACAGAATTCATCATCTTTCCCCCATCTCACGCGACCCCCCCCAACGAACCTATCCATTACAGTAAATGGCTGCCCACTCTCCCCAGTCCCACAAGCTCGCTGCCTTGGGGTAATCCTTGAGGCTGATCTCTCCTTCAAACCACATATCCAAGCCCTTTCCACTTCCTGCCGACTTCAACTCAAAATATTTCACAAATCCGTTCATTCCTCAACCATGAATCTGCAAAAACCCTAGTCCATGCCCTCATCATCTCTCGCCTTGACTACTGCAACCTCCTGCTCTGTGGCCTCCCCTCTAACACTCTCGCACCCCTCCAATCTATTCTAAACTCTGCTGCCCGACTAATCCACCTGTCACCCCGCTATTCCCCGGCCTCTCCCCTCTGTCAATCCCTTCACTGGCTCCCCATTACCCAGAGACTCCACTACAAAGCCCTAACCATGACGTACAAAGCCATCCACAACCTGTCTCCTCCATACATCTGTGACCTCGTCTCCCGGTACTTACCTACCCGCAACCTCCGATCCTCACAAGATCTCCTACTCTACTCCCCTCTTATCTCCTCTTCCCACAATCGCATACAAGATTTCTCTCGCGTATCACCCCTACTCTGGAACCCTCTACCAAAACACATCAGACTCTCGCCTACAATCGAAACCTTCAAAAAGAACCTGAAGACCCACCTCTTCAGACAAGCCTACAACCTGCAGTAACCACCGATCGACCAAACCGCTGCATGACCATCTCTACCCTCACCTACTGTATTCTCACCCATCCCTTGTAGATTGTGAGCCTTCGCGGGCAGGGTCCTCATTCCTCCTGTACCAGTTATGACTTGTATTGTTTAAGATTATTGTACTTGTTTTTATTATGTATACCCCTCCTCACATGTAAAGCGCCATGGAATAAATGGCGCTATAACAATTAATAATAATAATAATAATAATAATAATAATAATAACAACAGTGTTATGCGTTTTATGAATTTAATGTATATGTGTTAAGCTCTGTGTATTATGTTATGAATAGCGAGGCAGATGTGAAAATCTCATGATAGTGTATGAAGATAAGTGTTTTATAGATAAAAGAGAACAAGGGTTATTAGTAATATACAGTAAAGATAGGAAATAGATAAGGAATAGTTAATGTTAGGTACAAACCCACAGATGGGAGGGGAACAGTGTTAATAATAGGAGAAGAACTTCCTGGTTACTGTGAGTTGGTATTAGTGGAAGGTTTAAGCAAGTTCACTCTGGAGTTCAAGTGCAGTGGGCTGCTTGTGTCAACATGGATCCATTTGTCATGCCCGGGCCCTCAAGATTGTCGCCGGGTCATCGGGTACATCACACCTGCAGAACTGCAGGTGAAGATGGACACTCTTCTCAAAGGCGGAGGATAATGTAATCCAGGTGCATTACCATAGGTGGAGAGGGATCTCTAGTGATAGTGGAGACAGTAGGAAAAGGCATGGTCTATCGAGAACGAGTGTCAGGTACCTGAGGGAAAGACTGTAACCTGTGGTGCCCTATCCCACATGCTCCACTGTAATAACCATGAAGTGTTCAGTAAACATTTGACTGTTGAAAAGCATTTGGTGTCCCTTGGATTGTGTGCAGCAGTTCCTGAAGATGAAAGCCTGGATCTAGTGGAGGCCTATGGCCCACTAGTGAGTGTGATGCACCCCACACCTGATAACTCACTGGGACAGGACACGATTTTCCTGTAGGGTGCCAGAGCATTAAGGAACAGCAGCTGCCCATGACTACCTCGCTCAGGCACCTTACATTGTGTTGGTGGAGTTGACCAATCCTGGTCAAAGCTGCACGTTGTCATGAGAACTCCAGTCACATGATCACAATGTGGACAGCAGCCATGTAATAACAGGTAGGCAAACAAAGCAGATTACAGTCATCATGCATATAAAAACCAGTCTCAATCAAAACGCGAAGAAGGCAGATGGAGGAAAAAGGGGACCATTGTTTCATGTGATGCATTTCTAATGCATGATGCACTTTGCTGCTAATACATCCATCTTCCCTCTTTGTGCTCTGATTGAGAATGGTTTTCACTTGCATGATAGTAGAGCACGGCATTCCTGGCCGCAGGTGCACTAAAAGGAGCCCAATCCATACTATAACATCTATGGAGAACTTGGCACTCAATTTATGTTGAAAAAAACTGAGTTATTTGCAGTCCACAGTGAATATATATGATGTTTCGGTCTCAGTTCAGACCTTCTTCAGATATATGGATATCCACAAAAGACGATAGGACGCAATGCTTAAACTATACAGGATACAGTGTGCCTTGAAAATGGGAATACCAATAAAGATATGGCACCCATAGATAGAAGTTAGTATGATATATTCTCATGATGCTTTCACATTACATAGCAAAAACCTGCTGGCATATTCCCTCTCTCTAACTGAATTATCCTCCAGACACCGTGAAAGTATGCATGTTTCAAACATACTTACAGTCATATACAGTGGGGCAAAAAAGTATTTAGTCAGTCAGCAATAGTGCAAGTTCCACCACTTAAAAAGATGAGAGGCGTCTGTAATTTACATCATAGGTAAACCTCAACTATGGGAGACAAACTGAGAAAAAAAAATCCAGAAAATCACATTGTCTGTTTTTTTTAACATTTTATTTGCATATTATGGTGGAAAATAAGTATTTGGTCAGAAACAAACAATCAAGATTTCTGGCTCTCACAGACCTGTAACTTCTTCTTTAATAGTCTCCTCTTTCCTCCACTCATTACCTGTAGTAATGGCACCTGTTTAAACTTGTTATCAGTATAAAAAGACACCTGTGCACACCCTCAAACAGTCTGACTCCAAACTCCACTATGGTGAAGACCAAAGAGCTGTCAAAGGACACCAGAAACAAAATTGTAGCCCTGCACCAGGCTGGGAAGACTGAATCTGCAATAGCCAACCAGCTTGGAGTAAAGAAATCAACAGTGGGAGCAATAATTAGAAAATGGAAGACATACAAGACCACTGATAATCTCCCTCGATCTGGGGCTCCATGCAAAATCCCACCCCGTGGGGTCAGAATGATCACAAGAACGGTGAGCAAAAATCCCAGAACCACGCGTGGGGACCTAGTGAATGAACTGCAGAGAGCTGGGACCAATGTAACAAGGCCTACCATAAGTAACACACTACGCCACCATGGACTCAGATCCTGCAGTGCCAGACGTGTCCCACTGCTTAAGCCAGTACATGTCCGGGCCCATCTGAAGTTTGCTAGAGAGCATTTGGATAATCCAGAGGAGTTTTGGGAGAATGTCCTATGGTCTGATGAAACCAAACTGGAACTGTTTGGTAGAAACACAACTTGTCGTGTTTGGAGGAAAAAGAATACTGAGTTGCATCCATCAAACACCATACCTACTGTAAAGCATGGTGGTGGAAACATCATGCTTTGGGGCTGTTTCTCTGCAAAGGGGCCAGGACGACTGATATGAAACAATGAATGGGGCCATGTATCGTGAGATTTTGAGTGCAAACCTCCTTCCATCAGCAAGGGAATTGAAGATGAAACGTGGCTGGGTCTTTCAACATGACAATGATCCAAAGCACACCGCCAGGGCAACGAAGGAGTGGCTTCGTAAGAAGCATTTCAAGGTCCTGGAGTGGCCTAGCCAGTCTCCAGATCTCAACCCTATAGAAAACCTTTGGAGGGAGTTGAAAGTCCGTGTTGCCAAGCGAAAAGCCAAAAACATCACTGCTCTAGAGGAGATCTGCATGGAGGAATGGGCCAACATACCAACAACAGTGTGTGGCAACCTTGTGAAGACTTACAGAAAACGTTTGACCTCTGTCATTGCCAACAAAGGATATATTACAAAGTATTGAGATGAAATTTTGTTTCTGACGAAATACTTATTTTCCACCATAATATGCAAATAAAATGTTAAAAAAACAGACAATGTGATTTTCTGGATTTTTTTTTCTCAGTTTGTCTCCCATACTTGAGGTCTACCTATGATGTAAATTACAGACGCCTCTCATCTTTTTAAGTGGTGGAACTTGCACTATTGCTGACTGACTAAATACTTTTTTGCCCCACTGTATATATATATATATACTAGATTGTGGCCCGATTCTAACGCATCGGGTATTCTAGAATATGCATGTCCCCGTAGTATATGGACAATGATGATTCCAGAATTCGCGGCAGACTGTGCCCGTCGCTGATTAGTCAAGGCAACCTTTATGACATCATCGTCGCCATGGCAACCATTATGACATCTACGTCAATACTGTGCCCGTTGCTGATTGGTCGAGGACTGGTGGCATCGACCAATCAGACGTGGGATGTCTACGTCCTTTATGACATCATCATCGCTGTGCCCGTCGCTGATTGGTCGAGGCCTGGCGGCCTCGACCAATCAGACGCGGGATTTCCAGGACAGACAGACAGACAGACAGACAGACGGAAAAAACCCTTAGACAATTATATATATAGATACTAGACTGTGGCCCGATTCTAACGCATCGGGTATTCTAGAATATGCATGTCCCCGTAGTATATGGACAATGATGATTCCAGAATTCGCGGCAGACTGTGTCCGTCGCTGATTGATCGAGGCAACCTTTATGACATCATCGTCGCCATGGCAACCATTATGACATCATCGTCGCTGTGTCCGTTGCTGATTGGTCGAGGCCTGGCGACCAATCAGATATATATATATCTTTACTTTGTTTCTTTTCTCCCAAGCCCTTGGTTTTAATGTACAGATTATGCTCCTTTAGAAGAGCCTTTCAACTGCTGCTTGGTAAAATCCATCCATATATTCAACATTCCGAAGGTGAGCAATTTCCCAATTTGATTTCATGGATACTGAGAATAAGAGAGGCTCAGACAGGGAAAGTCTTATACATAGATTGTTTAAATACAATGTACGGATCTTTGATGAGCAGCAGTTGTAATCAGCATCTAAAGTGGTGTGAACTGAGCATTAAAACAGCCCCATAGCATAGTGTTTAAGAAAGATGGAAGCTAAATAAAGTAATAAAGTAAATTACTAAAATTCATAACTTTAAAATGCTCTGGGGGATAATTAAATAAAACTTTTATTACTCTTTAATCAATCTGTAGTGTTGAGCGATACTGTCCGATACTTGAAAGTATCGGATAGTATCGGCCGAAACCCCAAAAAGTATCGGATATCGCCAATACCGATATCCGATACCAATACAAGTCAATGGGACACCAAGTATCGGAAGGTATCCTGATGGTTCCCAGGGTCTGAAGGAGAGGAAACTCTCCTTCAGGCCCTGGGATCCATATTAATGTGTAAAATAAAGAATTAAAATAAATATTGATATATTCACCTCTCCGGCGGCCCCTGGACATCACGCGGGTAACCGGCAGGCTTCTTTGTTTAAAATGAGCGCGTTTAGGACCTGAGGAATGACGTCGCGGCTTCTGATTGGTCGCGTGCCGCCCATGTGACCGCGACGCGACCAATCAGAAGCCGCAACGTCATTCCTCAGGCCCTAAATTCCTAGAATGAGGAGTTTAGTGCCTGAGAATGATGTCGCGGCTTCTGATGGGTCGCGTCGCGGTCACATGGGCGGCACGCGACCAATCAGAAGCCGCAACGTCATTCCTCAGGTCCTAAACGCGCTCATTTTGAACAAAGAAGCCTGCCGGTTACCCGCGTGATGTCCAGGGGCCGCCAGAGAGGTGAATATATCAATATTTTTTATTTTAATTCCTTATTTTACACCTCACTATGGATCCGATACCGATACCCGATACCACAAAAGTATCGGATTCGGTATCGGAATTCCGATACCGCAAGTATCGGAATGCTCAACACTCTCAATCTGTTATTCACGTGTGCAATGTAGAAGAACTGCACTTTATGGATGGAAATCAAGGCTACAAATATAGCAATCAAAGTTGCAGATATTGCTGAAAATATTGTTTATCACAAATAACTTTCAGATGTTTAAAAACGATTTTTGAGAGGAATTTTGGTTATTTGATTAATACTTTTCTGATAGCTGCGTTATGTTGTGTACAACATTGTCTTTTCCTGAATTTTTCCGCAAACACTTCATCACTTGATGTTCTTTAGTGAGGTCAGGAATTTAAGTCTTTAAGTTTTGGGTAAGGGCGGCTCCTTCTAAACGAAAAGTCACTTCTAACTGAAGGAAAAATTGGAATCAGACTCGGTTCCATTTAAAAAGAAAATAGATGTTTAATGTCAGGTAAATGTTAAGTTAAGCGGTTTGGAAGGAAGTGTGTTCCTCTTCTGTGTTTTCTGAAAACTATTAGGGCGAAAAACACGTTCCCTATGCTGGAACTTATGATCACAAGTAATGTGATTTAGACAAAAAAAAAATCCCAAAAATAATATACTGAGTAGAAAAATGTGACTTAAACTCTGGAAAGTCCAATCTAATAAGAAAACCTCCAAGCAAAATGATGCTGTAAAATTCGATTTATCTGACGCAATTGGACCTAATAGGAGACAGATTACATAAATAATGATTTAAAAATTAAAACTCTTGTAATGACGAAAAACTTTTACTGTCAAGAGAACTAATTCTCCACCCATCCAATTTGCTGATTGGTGAAGTCTTTAAAAAATGGTACAAACAGTTAACACAAAATCATCTACTGTGAATAGTCTGAATATTTTGTAGATAAATTTGAAATAGTTGTAATTTGTTATCCAAAATCCATTCTCAAAGATCCATCCTGTTCCTTACATACCTCTCTCCCAGAAACTCCATGTCTTCCTCACATATTATCTCAGGTTCTTCTAAGTACTTTCTCTACCACTTTTTAACTTGCTCTTTATATTATGGTCACTAATATTACTCTTGCTCATCAACTCTACTCTAGGACTTGACGAATATGATAGTACATCTTGTGGCTCTACACATTCTCAATCACTTTGTGACCTAGCATGCCACAGCCATCAGTTTGACGTTTGGTAGATCTCCACTACGTATTTTTTTTAGCAACTTCTTCACTCACTTATGTTCCTTTTTTTTTCATGTAGATCTTAAACCGTCATTAGCAATCAGTGGCTGTAGCAGTCAGGTGGATAAAGCATATCGTTTGTATTACAAAAACTTGAGACAGATTCTATACACAAGAGCCATTATTATATCGAGATGAGCAGACCTGGTTACATTCAAATTCGTCAAGCTGTGCAAATTTTTCAAAGATGTTAAATTTGCAGCACAAATTCTCTGAAAATGGAATGTTCCCCATTATGCACTTTCCAGATCCCTAAGCATAATAACTGTAATGTAAAAAAAAATATATAAAATATATAAATAAAATATTAAGGTCAGATTGCATAATGATGTCATGATGTTGCGAAGCGTCGTGACCTCAGAGGCTTGTTGTCTAGAGATGACTTGATCACTTTGCGTGACCCCAGTCCATGGTCCAGATTAGTAGTCTCTGGCTTTGGACAGGAGTTGCGTGAATTAACTTACCGTATTTTTCGCTTTGTAAGACGCTCCGGATTATAAGACGCACCCCAAATTTTGAGGAGAAAAATAGGAAAAAACTTTTTTTAATAAATTGGTGGGGCATCTTATAATCCATGCGTCTTATTACTTACCAGGGGTTGTGGCTGTGGTGGATCAGGGTCCCAGGGTCGTTGCTGGAGGCAGGAGTGGAGCATTGCTGCAGGCTGGGATGAGGGGGTCTGCAGGGGGCTCCTGTGCTGCAGGGCTGTCTCCGATGCTGCAGGGCTGTCTCCGGTGCTGCGTGGGGCTCTGGCGACATTTTGTGAAAGGCCAGAGCCCCCGGTAGTTCATCCATGCGTTCCTGTATGACTGACTCCGGGAAAATGGCCGCCGGAATCTCGAGAGATGAGATCTCAGTGCTGAAATCTCATCTCCCGAGATTCCGGCGGCCATTTTCCCGGAGTCAGTCATACTGGAACTAACTCTGGGAAAATGGCCGCCGGAATCTCGAGAGATGAGATCTCAGCGCTGAAATCTCATCTCCCGAGATTCCGGCGGCCATTTTCCCAGAATTAGTCATACTGGAACGCATGGACGAACTGCCGGGGGGCTGTGGTCTTTCACAAAATGTCGCCAGAGCCCCCCGCAGCACCGGAGCCTCCAGCATTACCCGGGGCAGCAGCGGACAACCCCGACAGCGGCGGCGGGCAGTAGCGGCGGCGGACACCCCCTCATCCCAGCCTGTAATGGTAAGTGGTATATCCGCTTTGTTAGACGCACCCACATTTCCCCCCCAAATTTGGGGGAAATAAAGTGCGTCTTACAAAGCGAAAAATACGGTACCATTCAGGCGCATATTATGATTAGCCTAGCTGGTGAGACAGCACTTTTGCACTGCACAAAATATAGATGATGCCCGGAAACCTGACTAATCATGAGCTGAGCTTGGGGTCGAGAAGGTTAAGGAAATTCACGCAGCTCCCTTCCATGGCCTGAGACTATTGTCCTGCATGATGGACTGAGGTCTTGCAAAGTAATCAGTCATCCCTATTTGAGTCTTCCATGTAGAGAAGGACTTCTGACCATGACCAGGCCTTGGAGGACATGGAGAGTAACAGGGCAGCCATCAGAAATTTCAGGGCCCCATACTGGCAACATTTTTGGACCCTCTTGAGACTCTGCCCAGGCTCCATCCCAGCTCCATCTCCACCCCTCAAGCCTTTCACAGATCCACTGCCCATTCTTGGAAAAACTTTACTTCTGCACCATGCCCTCACCAATCACACATTAACAGTTAACATCAAACACCATATCACATACATTGCCATCAGCTTTTGGTTTGGCAAATTTTTTTTTAAACCTACCGTCACACCATGACCAGACCTAGTGACCAAATATTACCACATAGAAGTTACAAATACCATCACACCATGGCCAGACCATATATTGCCACCACATAGTGACAGAATAATACCACATACAAGGGACAAATACTGCCACACCATGACAGACAAATATTACCGCCACATAGTGGCTGAATAATACCACATATATGGGACAAATACCACCACACCATGTGTAGACCATATATTACCACCACATAGTGACTGAATAATTCCATGTACAAGAGAGAAATACTGTCAAACCATCACCAGACCACATATTATAAACAGCTCACCAAAGGACATAAATTAAAAAAATACCAGAAAAAGAAACAGCACTACCAACACCAAACTAGATTACAAATGCAACAGCAAGATGCAGCAGACCCCCAGAATAAAGTCGAGGCAGCACAGATGTAAAATACTGATGAAAACAGACACTCACAAACCTACCAATTCATGAAGGGGATGGCTGCCCAGTAAAAAATGCACACAAACGAGGCTTGCGTCGGATGCCAATCACACAGGTACATGTGATGCACAGTGTGTGGCTTACGGCCTATTAATGATGCCTATACTATTAGATCAATTAGGCTGTCCAACACTATATGAATGCACCCCACAAGGACAGTTCACCCAACCAACAATAAAGGACCTGGCTGCATCTTGCAATAATGGAAAAAGGTGCAATAAAAAATGTAAAATAATGTATACAATAAATACATTACATGCATCTTGCTAATGCATTTGTAATCTGACTTGGCGTTGGTGGGGCTGTTTCTTTTTCCAGACCCCATATTACCACCACATAGTGACCGAATTATACCACATACAAGGAGCAAATACTGCTTACATCATGACCAGACCACAAATTACCACCACATAGTGACCAAATACTACAATACTGATCACTAATAAAAATCACAATTTTCTAATATTATCATAAATGCTGTCGTACACAGGAGCTCTCATATATAGTGTATAGCATACAGGTTATACAGGGATCACCAGTGACATTATACACTGGAGTATGTCAGTGTACATAATTACTTCTGCTCACCGGGCCCCCTACAACAGTAATGGCAGTGATGCCCTGATGGCAGTCCTAGTGAGCAGCAACATAATGAAGACCTTAAAGTACTGATCACTGAAGACTGGACTGTAGACACTGGAGACAGCTGGGGTGCTGGGACAGATTTAAGTGGAGCGAATTACAAAAAAAATCTATTCTGGAATATAATGAATTTTGTTAAATTTAATAGAATTCAATTCCACGCAAATAAATTTGCCCATCTCTAATTAATCCTTTTATTATATGCAGAGTGTGTACAAGAGATGGGAAAATTATAAACCCGCAAGGTGATGCTTCACGAAATAGCTGTCAAACAAGTCGTAAAGGAGGGACCAATCATTTTGACAAGTTCCCCTTAACCTTTGATTAGGGCATAGTGCGCTGAATATTGTTCTGAAACTTGGCTCTATGATGTCCCTGGATCAGTACAGCCATGTCTTATAACTTTGGATGCAGAAGTTACCTGATTCCAGAGAGGATCTTACATTCTAAAACTATTCCAATCTGCTATGTTTCAGTGCCTTGTCTCGTCCTTATCCTTTGAAACACAATAATTCGGGACTTTGATTTCTGGCATCACATCGGCTTTATTTTGTCGAATGACTTTTGTGAACATAATTAATGCATGATTTACAATTACATTTACGACTGAATGCTTTGGCGGAACAGAAAACTTGGATTTCATAAAACAGATTTCAGTCCATTCTGCTTACAATGCATATTTTATTGGCCAACATGTTGAACCTGTCTTGGATAATGTAACGTTTTGTTGCCTTACATCTTAAATGTTTCAAACAGGAAACCAATATGTATTAAATGATTTCTGCAAAGCTGTTTTTTCATTCTTGGAATAATATGGAACTGGTTGGCAGTAGTACAGCAGCCTGACATTTGCAATTAGACATAGACAACATTCGTTCCTTTTTTGAAAGTTGACTTTACACTTACAACTTCTGCCAAGGAAGGAGGCCAAGACTTTAAATCACAAAAGCCATACTTTTGTGCATGACTCTGCAGATTTGAGGTGTGGAAGTTATTTTGGGATATTAGTGTAATCTTCAATTACATTTCAAAGGATATATCTATTTATTTTTCATTGCGTACTTAAAGCATGGACAGAAGGTCTAGGCGTCATCAGTGTTTTTTACTGGTTCTGCATCTGCCTGTGGGTAAAATGTTGAAAGATTTATAAAAAAGTCTAAGTTGCAATGTGAAAAAACAGAAATCAAAGGAAGTGGTTCAAAGAGTAGAACTGTGTTATTCCCAACAACAGCCATGGATATCCTACAAAGTCAATCAACTACAGAAGAGCTAATCGATCCTCTAGGTTCACTCATTTGCATCTATCTCCTTATGCGTCATTCATATCATCAGGGTAATATAGAAAAGTCAGGGGAACCCCTGATATAAATTGAAAGAAACCTGTAAGTGCAAAATGACCATCCAAACAATCCACAGATAATCAGTGAACACGTGATATGAACATCAAACCTACTTGATTTCCATCTATTTCTTCTCACCTCTTCCCTGATTTTCAGGAGCCTAAAAAGGGAGAAACAGACACATGGATAAAGTTTTATAAGTTAATAAGAACATATGACAAACAATAGGAGTGTTTTCGTCATAGGGAGTATTATGTATAATGGAGTCATCATCAATACAGACATCACTGATCAGGGCAATGACCAGTAGGGGTGTATTGAGAGAAGTTCGTGTCAAACCAGGTCATCATGGATACTTATAAACCGGCTCTAAGGTAAGGCAATACAACGATCTTATAGTACATATCATGGTACTTTGGAGAATATATGTGAGTAACTGTCCCTCACACATAATGTTTGGCGCTCATATTGAACACTATATACCGTACATGTACTCACATACTGACTGTCTTTACTACTGTCCTTTTAAATGATTAAGGGGATTTCCCCAAAATGTGTAATTTTTAGACAATAAAGTTTTTATTGTCCTCGAGTGAGGATTCCTATGTTTTTCATGGTTTATTTTTTATCCTTACTTTTTATGCCAAATGGATTCTATTGCCAGGATGTCACGGGGCAGAAATAAGAAAACAGGAGATGAGGAATCTGGGCCCCTGAACTGCCCCTCAGGCTAGGGGAAGCCCTGTCTTTCCTTAATTTGGGGGTACCCCTGAAGGTAGGGAGGCCCAAGTCACCGACCTGTCCCTGTCTCCTGTTAAACCCTGAACTAAACCCCCAACCCCCACCCCAGCAGGTGAACAGTGTAAACAGCACCACAAAGCAAATGAACAGGAATAAACAATATGAGAGTGAGGGGAACACAATACCAAAAGGTGAATGCACAAACTACAAGGTAACAAAACTCGGAACTTAGCTTGTGCACGCCGCTGCAGACTCCACAACACAGATAGTACAGCAACGGAGCTCCAAACACCAGTCTTGGTTGACACCAGGGAGCTGCTATTGCGAGGTTGGTCTCCTGAAAGGAACTGTATAACCAACAGTCAGCTGATGCACCAGGTGACCTTATAAAGGATGGTGGGAGTGGTCACAAACATCAGCTGACCCAGCAGAAATGCGATACAATAACACCAGGGGGGGGGGGGGAACTGCTTTAACCCCCAATGACCAGAAAGGAAAAAAAGGTTTGAATCAGAGGGAAACCAGATCTGCCGCAGATCCAAACATAGATCTTGACAGTACCCCCCTTTCAATGAGTGGCCTCTGGACACTCAACGTCAGACCTACCTACGGTGAGGACGCCTCGATCCACCAGAGTTCACTTCGTCAGGCACCTGACTCTCAGGTTTATGGCAAACACGACCTGATGAAAATGCCACCAACGAAGACGCCACAAACCTCCAGAGGGCCGACCTGGGGAATGAGTTGTGTACATGCATAACTGGGGGTAACTCCAACTGAAAAGTCCCCGGGCTGAGAATGGCCGACACCCGATATGGCCCAATCACCCTGGAACTCCAGGTCCCAGTTGCACACTTCTACTTCATGTTTTTGGTGGACACCCATACGTACTCATTCACACACAGGTCTGGACCTGAACGTTTATTTCCATGCAAACGTTTGCCACAGGATGGAGAATTCTTTGAGGAATTGACAACAGAGGCATCCCCCTGTGTCACTACACTCACACTCCCACAATGCACCGAGGGAACCACCACCCTCATCTGACCCCTCCGCCTAAGAAGTCTCTGACCCACCGGGTTAACCTGTAGTGAGGGTAAAGTCTTGCCCCCAGTCCCTGGCAGCACCTCTGCTGCCCCCACTCAAGGGGAAGGGGTATGTTTTAGAAGAACGGCAGAGATCGTAGCTCCCGGGCAGCAGTCCTTACTAGGGTTGAGCGAAACGGGTCGTTCATTTTCAAAAGTCGCCGACTTTTGGCAAAGTCGGGTTTCATGAAACCCGATCCGACCCCTGTGAGGGGTCGGCCATGCGGTACGCGACTTTCGCGCCAAAGTCGCGTTTCAATGATGCGAAAAGCGCCATTTCTCAGCCAATGAAGGTAAACGCAGAGTGTGGGCAGCGTGATGACATAGGTCCTGGTCCCCACCATCTTAGAGAAGGGCATTGCAGTGATTGGCTTGCTGTCTGCGGCGTCACAGGGGCTATAAAGGGGCGTTCCCGCCGACCGCCATGATACTGCTGCTGATCTGAGCTTAGGGAGAGGTTGCTGCCGCTTCGTCAGAAGCAGGGATAGCGTTAGGCAGGGTCCATTAACCACCAAACCGCTTGTGCTGTAGCGATTTCCACTGCCCAACACCACCTTCGGTGTGCAGGGACAGTGGAAGCTACATTTTTTTTTTCCCCTCAGCGCTGTAGCTCATTGGGCTGCCCTAGAAGGCTCCCTGATAGCTGCATTGCTGTGTGTACGCCGCTGTGCAAACCAACTGCTTTTTTCAAAGCACAAATCCTCTTGTTCCTTCCTTTCTGCACAGCTATCTTTTTTGTTTGTCCACACTTTTTATTTAATTTGTGCATCAGTCCACTCCTTATTGCTGCCTGCCATACCTGGCTGAGATTACTGCAGGGAGATAGTAATTGTTGGACACTCCCAGTTTTTTTTTTTTTTGTGGGAGATTAAGATTGACATTTCTGCTAGAGTGCCATCCCTGTGTGTGCCATCTCTCAGTCAGTGGGCCATAGAAAGCCTATTTATTTTTTTGCTTGATTTGGGTTCTAAAATCTACCTGAAAAAATCACTACATCAATCAGTGGGAGAAAAATATTGGCCTCAGGGCTTGTGTGCCACTCCTGACTCCTGTGTGCATCATCACTCACTCAGTGGGCCATAGAAAGCCCATTTTTTTTTTTTTTTTGCTTTATTTGGGTTCTAAATTCTACCTGAAAAAATCAATAAATCAATCAGTGGGAGATTAATATTGGCCTTTGGGCTTGTGTGCCAGTCCTAAGCGTGCCATCTCTCTCTCTCAGATAGTGGGCCATAGAAAGCCTATTTATTATTTTTTTTATTGGGTTTATAAATTTTCCCTGGAACAAATAAAAAAAAAGTGAGAGATTAATATTGGCCTCTGGGCTTGTGTGCCAGTCCTGAGCGTGCTATCTCTCTCACAAATAGTGGGCCATAGAAAGCCTATTTATTTTTTTGCTTGATTTGGGTTCTAAAATCTACCTGAAAAAATCACTACATCAATCAGTGGGAGAAAAATATTGGCCTCAGGGCTTGTGTGCCACTCCTGACTCCTGTGTGCATCATCACTCACTCAGTGGGCCATAGAAAGCCCATTTTTTTTTTTTTTTGCTTTATTTGGGTTCTAAATTCTACCTGAAAAAATCAATAAATCAATCAGTGGGAGATTAATATTGGCCTTTGGGCTTGTGTGCCAGTCCTAAGCGTGCCATCTCTCTCTCTCAGATAGTGGGCCATAGAAAGCCTATTTATTATTTTTTTTATTGGGTCTATAAATTTTCCCTGGAACAAAAAAAAAAAAAGTGGGAGATTAATATTGGCCTCTGGGCTTGTGTGCCAGTCCTGAGCGTGCCATCTCTCTCACAAATAGTGGGCCATAGAAAGCCTATTTATGTTTTTGGTTGATTTGGGTTCTAAATTCTACCTGAAAAAATCAATAAATCAATCAGTGGGAGATAAATATTGGCCTCTGGGCTTGTGTGCCACTCCTGACTCCTGTGTGCGTCATCTCTCACTCAGTGGGCCATAGAAAGCCTTTTTTTGTTTTATTTGTTTTCTAAATTCTCCCTGAAAAAATCATTTTATTTTATTTGGTTTCTAAATTCTTCCTGAAAAAATCATTTTATTCTATTATTTTTTTTTCCTAAAGTCTCCCTGAAAAAAAACAAAAAACAAATCAGTGGGAGATTAATATTGCCCTTTCTGCTTGTGTGCCAGTCTTGACTCCTGGGTGTGCCATCTCTCTCTCTCTCTCCAATTGTGGGCCATAAAAGCCTATTATTTTTTTAGCTTGATTTGGGTTCCAAAATCTACCTGAAAAAATCACTACATCAATCAGTGGGAGATAAATATTGGCCTCTGGGCTTGTGTGCCACTCCTGACTCCTGTGTGCGTCATCTCTCACTCAGTGGGCCATGGAAAGCCTTTTTTTGTTTTATTTGTTTTCTAAATTCTCCCTGAAAAAATCATTTTATTTTATTTGGTTTCTAAATTCTTCCTGAAAAATCATTTTATTCTATTATTTTTTTTTCCTAAAGTCTCCCTGAAAAAAAATAAAAACAAATCAGTGGGAGATTAATATTTACATTTGTGCTTCAGTGACAGTCCTGCGTGTGTTGCATCTCTCTCATTTGTTGCCACCAACAACAGAGTGTGTAACATTGTGCCTGATTTTCGTTGTGGTCTCACTCACCTGTAAAGGGGTAGCTAAATCATACTGAAGTTATAGCTCACCGTGTAAGTTGTGTGACAGCAACAAATACCGTTAGTTTGTTTATGTTTTTAAAACAATGAGGAAGTCTGGTGGAAGAGGTCGTGGCCGGGGGCGTTCATTGTCAGCTGGTAATGAGGGTAGTGGTAGTGGTGGAGCATCAGAAAGTCGTGGGAAAAAAAATATTGCACCTAAGTCTGGAGCTGTGGAGCCAGGTTCGTCGTCTGGCTACACAAGGCCTCGAACGCTCCCTTTTCTGGGAGTAGGAAAACCGCTTTTAAAGCCGGAGCAGCAAGAGCAAGTTTTGGCTTATCTTGCTGACTCAGCCTCTAGCTCTTTTGCCTCCTCTCGTGAAACTGGTAAATGTCAAAGCAGCGCGTCGTTAGTGGATGTTCACGGTCAGGGACAAGTCGCTTCCTTGTCCTCTTCAGCAAAAACAACAACAGAGAAGAATGCAGCAGGCGACACAACGGGTTACTCCATGGAGCTCTTTACACATACCGTCCCTGGCTTAGAAAGTGAAGCAGTTAACAGTCCATGCCCATTACAAGTTGAATCTGACATGGATTCACAGCCACAGCCAGACTACTATGCTGGTCCTTTGACTCAGACCACAACATTGCCCTCGCAGGGTAATGATCAAGAATCAGACCCTGATGAGACTATGTTGCCCCATCACGAACGCTATACCACCGACCGACACGGTGACACAGACGAAGTTGCACACGAGCTACAAGAAGAGGTAATAGATGACCCAGTTCTTGACCCCGATTGGCAGCCATTGGGGGAACAGGGTGCAGGCGGCAGCAGTTCTGAAGCGGAGGAGGAGGGGCCGCAGCAGGCATCAACATCGCAACAGGTTCCATCTGCCGGGCCCGTATCTTGCCCAAAACGCGTGGCAAAGCCAAAACCTGTTGGAGGACAGCGTGGCCATCCGGTTAAAGCTCAGTCTGCAATGCCTGAAAAGGTATCCGATGCTAGAAAGAGTGCAGTCTGGCATTTTTTTAAACAACATCCAATTGATCAGCGCAAAGTCATCTGTCAAAAATGTTCAACTACCTTAAGCAGAGGACAGAATCTGAAAAGTCTCAATACAAGTTGCATGCATAGACATTTAACCACCATGCATTTGCAAGCCTGGACTAACTACCAAACGTCCCTTAAGGTTGTAGCACCCTCGGCCAATGAAGCTAGTCAGCAACGCAACATCCCTTCCGGCAGTGTAGGGCCACCATTTTACGCACCACCTGCAGTATCTGTGCAGGTTTCTTTGCCAGGCCAAAGCAGTCAGGGTCAGGGAATCACCAGTTTCGTAGTAGGAAACACTGCATCTAGGGCACCGGCGGCAAAAATACCATCTCCCACCGTCTCTCAGTCTGCCATGTCCACCGGCACCTCCGCTAGTTCCACGATCTCCAGCTCTCCAGTCCAGCTCACCCTACATGAGACTATGGTTAGAAAAAGGAAGTACTTAGCCTCGCATCCGCGTACACAGGGTTTGAACGCCCACATAGCTAGACTAATCTCGTTAGAGATGATGCCCTACCGGTTAGTTGAAAGCGAAGCTTTCAAAGCCCTGATGGACTACGCTGTACCGCGCTACGAGCTACCCAGTCGACACTTTTTTTCCAGAAAAGCCATCCCAGCCCTCCACCAGCATGTTAAAGAGCGCATCGTCCATGCACTCAGGCAATCTGTGAGCACAAAGGTGCACCTGACAACAGATGCATGGACCAGTAGGCATGGCCAGGGACGTTACGTGTCCATCACGGCACACTGGGTGAATGTTGTGGATGCAGGGTCCACAGGGGACAGCAAGTTTGGGACAGTTCTGCCTAGCCCACGGTCTAGGCAACAGTTGGCTGTAGCCGTTCGCACCCCCTCCTCCTCCTCTTCGTCCTCCTGCAGAAGCGAGAGCTCGTCCACAGACCGCAGTCGCACAACCACTCCATCCGCAGCTGCCACTGTTGCACACCAGGTCTCCCATTATGGGGCAGCTACTGGCAAACGTCAGCAGGCTGTATTGGCTATGAAGTGTTTGGGCGACAACAGACACACCGCGGAAGTTCTGTCCGAGTTCTTGCAGAAAGAAACGCAGTCGTGGCTGGGCACTGTAGATCTTGAGGCAGGCAAGGTAGTGAGTGATAACGGAAGGAATTTCATGGCTGCCATCTCCCTTTCCCAACTGAAACACATTCCTTGCCTGGCTCACACCTTAAACCTGGTGGTGCAGTGCTTCCTGAAAAGTTATCCGGGGTTATCCGACCTGCTCCTCAAAGTGCGTGGACTTTGCTCACATATCCGCCGTTCGCCCGTACACTCCAGCCGTATGCAGACCTATCAGCGTTCTTTGAACCTTCCCCAGCATCGCCTAATCATAGACGTTGCAACAAGGTGGAACTCAACACTGCACATGCTTCAGAGACTGTGCGAACAGAGGCGGGCTGTTATGTTTTTGTGGGAGGATACACATACACGGGCAGGCAGTAGGATGGCAGACATGGAGTTGTCAGGTGTGCAGTGGTCGAAGATTCAAGACATGTGTCAAGTCCTTCAGTGTTTTGAGGAATGCACACGGCTGGTTAGTGCAGACAACGCCATAATAAGCATGAGCATCCCCCTAATGCGTCTGCTGATGCAAAGTTTGACGCACATAAAGGATCAGGCGTCTGCAGCTGAGGAAGAGGAAAGCCTTGATGACAGTCAGCCATTGTCTGGCCAGGGCAGTGTACAGGACGAGTTAGCGGGCGAAGAGGAGGAGGAGGACGAGGAGGATGATGGGGATGATTATATTTTTAATGAGGAAGCTTTTCCGGGGCCACTGGAAATTGGTGGCGCGGCAAGGCCGGGTTCTGGTTTTTGGAGGGACACAAGTGACGTGGATTTGCCTGAAACTGCCCCTCAACCAAGCACAACCGCAGATTTGAGAACTGGAACTTTGGCCCACATGGCGGATTATGCCTTACGTATCCTCAAAAGGGACACACGCATAACTAAAATGATGAACGATGACGATTACTGGTTGGCCTGCCTCCTTTATCCTCGCTATAAAGGCAAATTGCAAAATATAATGCCACATGAGAACTTGGAACTAATATTAGCAACCAAACAATCAACTCTTGTTGACCGTTTGCTTCTGGCATTCCCTGCACACAGCGCCCGTGATCGTTCTCACACGAGCTGCAGGGGCCAGCAGACCAGAGGAGTTAGAGGGGCAGAAATCAGAAGTGGCGTTGGCCAGAGGGGTTTTCTGACCAGGTTGTGGAGTGATTTTGCTATGACCGCAGACAGGACAGGTACTGCAGCATCAATTCAAAGTGACAGGAGACAACATTTGTCCAGTATGGTTACAAACTATTTTTCATCCCTTATCGATGTTCTCCCTCAACCGTCATTCCCATTTGATTACTGGGCATCAAAATTAGACACCTGGCCAGAATTGGCAGAATATGCATTGCAAGAGCTTGCTTGCCCGGCAGCTAGTGTCCTATCAGAAAGAGTATTCAGTGCTGCAGGTTCAATACTAACAGAAAAAAGGACTCGTCTGGCTACCCAAAATGTAGATGATCTAACCTTCATTAAAATGAACCACAACTGGATTTCGAAATCTTTTGCCCCACCTTGCCCGGCCGACACCTAGCTTTCCTATGAAAAGGTCTTGCCTGTGGACTATTCTGAATGCCTTTTCCAATCTCGTAATTTTCTGCACCTGATTGTCCAGCATACGACATGTTTACACCTCACTAAATGGCCAAACTCCCCACATGGGGCCGTGGTATCGACACTTGGCGACAGCACCCGTGAGAGTGCTGTTTGTCTGAAGAGGTGGGTGTGCCCGCTTTTGGTCGACGGCACTGCCACTGGGTCCCTCCTAGTACAATAAAGTGTCTCTGGCGGTGGTGGTGCGCACCCATGCTTGGCATAGGTGGCTTTCCTTCATAGGATGCTGCCCTTCCCGTGGTTGTTCCTTCCCGGGGAAAGGCCTGGCTATTCACTGCTTGCGTCGAGAAACACGTGATGGTGTCTCCGCAGCTTCTTTACATGCATCTGCATATTTCCCATAAGGGATGGGGGCAGTGTTCTGGAATCACTGCGTTGAGAAACACGTGATGGTGTCTCCGCAGTGTTGGATGTTTTGGTCTCCCTGAGGCCAATCATCTGTGCCTTTATAGCCTTTTTACTAGGCACTGCTCCTAATAGCCAGATTCCTACTCCACACTGATGAGGGGCAAAACCCCGAAACAGCTGTCTGTGGATGGATACCATGCTTGGCATAGGTGGCTTTCCATCATAGGATGCTGCCCTTCCCGTGGTTGTTCCTTCCCGGGGAAAGGCCTGGCTATTCACTGCTTGCGTCGAGAAACACGTGATGGTGTCTCCGCAGCTTCTTTACATGCAGGGTGCGCACCCAACGTCAGACACACCGTTGTAATATGAGGGGCCCTGGGCCTGTACCGCCGGCCACAAGACAGTTCCCCCCCCCCAGCTCAAACAGTG